>NW_019384678.1:683746-710448 GCF_000671375.1 Centruroides sculpturatus
GCCGTTGAATAAGAAATGTTTCTTTCACAAGAAATGTATAAAATTACAGTACTGTATTAGACTTACGGTACCTAATTTACATACTGACAGACGATAGTTAGCGTAAAAATCTCCGTAGCGTGGCGCCACGCTAGACGGCGGAAATTATATATTTAATTATAACAAAGTTACAATAAGTTAATATATAATTATATATACAGTACCTAATTTATATATAATTAATATATAATTATATGTACAGTACCTAATTTATATATAATTTATATAATACTGTCCAGACGATAGAAATCTCTCCGTAGCGTGGCGCTACGGACGGCGGGAAAGTAGTTCGGCTTCCCGATGACATTTGAGATGTTTATAGGGAACTTTTACTATTTTTTACGGATACCGGTAGCAATTTTTTCGTAGTTTTATAGGAATCGTAACTATAGGGACCGTAATTATAGGGGGGTCGACTGTATTTTCAATGGATTCTAACAAAATATCTTGTCAGTTTATTTTTGAAAAGTGGTCTTTTTTCTAGTTGTCTCGATTGGCATTTGGGAAGGGTGGCCTTTCATCCACATGACCTAGTCTTGTTTATTTATGAATCTAAACCCAACAGTGGCACCCGCATCAATTTTCGTTTTTTCCCATTCGGGTGCAAGTTTGTATGTCACTGGATAGGTTCCATCCTCTGTTTCAAATTGAAGTGCTTACTGTTAGACCAAGACTCCACTAGCGTAAAAACGGAAGTAAAACCCCTCACGTAAAAGCTTTTAATCACGTGACCCTGATATTTTATGCCTGAGCAGGTCGTAAAACCAGCGTAAAAGCGAGTTGAGCAGTGTTCAACTCGCTTTTACGCTGGTTTTACGACCTGCTCAGGCATAAAATATCAGGGTCACGTGATTAAAAGCTTTTACGTGAGGGGTTTTACTTCCATTTTTTACGCTAGTGGAGTCTTGGTCTAACAGTAAGCACTTCAATTTGAAACAGAGGATGGAACCTATCCAGTGACATACAAACTTGCACCCGAATGGGAAAAAACGAAAATTGATGCGGGTGCCACTGTTGGGTTTAGATTCATAAATAAACAAGACTAGGTCATGTGGATGAAAGGCCACCCTTCCCAAATGCCAATCGAGACAACTAGAAAAAAGACCACTTTTCAAAAATAAACTGACAAGATATTTTGTTAGAATCCATTGAAAATATATCTTTGGACCTACTATTAAAAGATATGACCTAGCCCAGTACACCGAAAACTTTGCAACTTTGCTCGATAATCCTTGCAATGTAGGCCAAATCACCAATTTACGGCAGCACGAGCAATCTTTGGACAATCATAATGAAATGCAAAGAAGAAAACAAGGTTGAATTTCTCAAGATTTACCAAGCACTGTCATAAGGTAAAAATCCAATAAAGATTTAACTTAAGCAATTCATGAAAAAACACGACCAAAAGTGATATTTCATGCATATATTTTAGTATAATAAATTGGAATCGTACAGGATATAAGAAATTAAAATTCATAAATAAACTTAGAAGGAAATATTCACTTAAAAATTTAAAAGACTGAAAGACAATTTACCACAAAACTTTGTTCTTTTGAAAAACATAATTTCTGCATTTTACATATTACCATAGCTTTTCAACAACAGCATAAAACTGATAATTACCATAAACAGTATATAGATATACTGTACTGAGAATGCAAATAGTGCGGGTATATAATACTATTACAAACATAATAGTACTGCACCTAACTTCAATATATGGGTAGTAATTTGAGTTGCCAAATGACTTGTTGGTGTTGACATTGGTATGAGATATCACACTAAACTTTTGCTTTCAAGATTTTTTTTTACAAAATACACTTTTTTAGGCACGAATATAATTTCAATCGGAGACTTTTTCATATAGCCTTTTTTGGAAACCCCATTCTGCTTGAAATAAGATCAAACAATATTATCTTTGATCTCTTTTCACGCCTCCATACAGCCTGCCGATACCATGCAAATTTTCATTTGCCATAATGTGAATATTCACATACACCATTAGAAATCTGCTTTGTCAATTTCACTCACAAGCAAGTTTTCAGAGGTTTATTTGTGAGTGTGTCCAGAGACTGCAAAATTGGGGTGATATGGCTAGGAATATACAGTGCTAGTTTTGCCATGGATTCCTTAATTTAACTGCTGATGCGAGATTTCACAACCTTCATTAAAAATATTGGTCACAATCGCCTGCATCTTTTCACATATTCTTCGGCAAAAATTTTTGGGTGACGTCCCAAAATGCACCATCAGATGCATTTAGCTTTTATTTGAATGTAAGAGCTGACTGTTATAAAAAGTCAACTTGTCTGACTCCCCAAAACAGACTTTTCACTTATAATGGCTGGCCATTAAAAGAGCAAATACATTATAATTTATTCAATTCAACTTGAAAGGGAGAAAGGAAGAAGGACAGACAAACAGACATGCCAGTGGAAATTTATAGGTCAGAAATTTTAAAATTGCAGCCCAACTTACTGTAAAAAAAAATTGGATCTATTAAAATTTAGACAGAACTATGCTGTTTTCTTAAGTATCAAATCAGCTGTCATTTTTATCTGCAAAATATCTGGCAATTCAAACAGCAATACCATTTTTTTCCATAGCCAAAATTGGAATATTTGTTTATTATTATTTGATGAATTGTATCCTCTTCAGTCGATACTAGTGCTTAGTATCATGCTCAACCAAGGACAAGGCATTGCAACAGAAAACTTCATATACTGTAGGATATGTATGTATTTAAAAACTTCCTGTGTAGATATGTGCTTAGTATGATTGCTTTCTATAATGTGATGTATGTGTTGCTGTTAGTTGTTTCAAGACTTTTGTTTACTGTATGTGGTATGATACTCACACAAAAGAGGACTATAAGCACTGTAAGTACCTTACCTATTCATCAAAGTGCTTTATTTTATGGGCGAGTTCTGGATATTCACAAATTTTCTGACTTATGTATTGTTTATGTTGTGGGTGGGTGTATAGAATGGCTAGGTCTATGATTTATACCAGTGGTCCCCAACCCCCGGGCTGCGGACCGCTACCGGTTCGTGGATCAAACAGTACCGGGCCGCCCAAGGAACATTAAATTATTTCCATTTTATTTACTATGGTGTATTTCCTCGGGTTTGTACGACTTTTAATGGATGACGGAACAACAGAATTAACTGGACATAAGAAACACACTTCAGGTGTCATTGTCTCCTATTACCCCCAGAGGGAACTGTCTCATTGCAATGAAACAAGCTCAGGGTTCTCATTAATTTAGCGTTCTAGTGAGTTAAAATATTAAATCACATTACAGTAGAGAGTCGTTTATCCGAATTAATTGGGGACTGGGGTTGTTCGGATAACTTAATTTTCGGATAACAGATTATGTACGAAAAAATATATTAACCTATCCCGTGCTGAAATTTTTCTCCGTTGCGTGTCGCTTCGCGTTGAATTTTAGTCGATGTTTAGCCTAACGTAAACTTTTTAAAATAGTAATCGTGGCTATTGTATCATTAAAAATTATTTCTTTATTTTTGACAAACAAAATAAATATATTGAAAAATATTAAAACAAAAAAATGATACTTTAGAAGCTAATGTAGTATCAAAAACATTCGATTCAGCATGATACCAGAGTTGGTAGCTAAAACACACACATCAACAAAAAACATATTGGAGTAGTCCAAGATATAGCCAAAGATTGCAGCGCCACACCACTAGTGAAAATTTAAATTTGCCTACTGGAATTCTTTCGGATAACCGACTTTCGGATAAACGATGCTCTACTGTATATTCATTTTTTGGTGTAACTGTATTTTATTTTGAAGGCATGTTTAAATACAATTAAATTAAATCAATCTAAAATATAAACAATGTCTCCCCTCAGTGGGCCGCGGTAAAATTATCAAACTTTGACCAGTCCGCGGCAATAAAAAGGTTGGGGATCGCTGATTTATACTATTTTCCTTTGTCAATTAATGATATGTCTGATCTGTGATGAATTGTTTTGTTTAAGATTATAGTTGGTCATAAAATTCTATATTCACATGCATGCATGCATGCAACTATCAATCTTTTTTTTCAGTTTGAAAGGAACAAAAAAGTGACTCTTGATCTATATTGAGTCCAATTAAACTTTTCTTTGATTTTGATAAATGCCTGTGGTAAATGTATAGAGTTAAACTGATACTAAAATTTAGTACACCAACTGTTTAGCAATGCTAAATGCCAGCCGAGTTGACTTGTGCTTCTGCTTACAAACTATGCATTGGAATTAAGTGTTCCCCACAATGTAAATATTTGATTACTTGATTGTTTTTATCACATTCAACAGAATCAGTTAGTTTTGGTTAAGTTTACAAAAATTTTACTTTGGTAACTTACTTTACTTATAGGAGTCTGTACTAATTGAGCAATCATCAAAAATTGGTAAAAAGTTGCTAAAAATTTACCATAAAATTTATTCTGTTTTGAAGTGTAAACAATTAACGAAACTCATTCAGCAAATAATAAACTACAATACATCATAATACCTTAAGTTGCTGAGAAAAATTTATTAAAACATAACTAATGTTTTCGGTCAAATCAATTGGCCATCTTCAGGTTAATTGAGAAAAAATAACGATGTTCTAAAAATAGAATATATAAATTCAAATACAAATACAATGGAACAAATTCAAATACAGAATTAACAGAAGAATTATAACAAAATATATATATACATGTATAAAAATAAAACAACAAACAGATATTATATATCATGTAATAATATCATATATAAAATAGCATAAATGTAAAAATAAAAATTAAGGCTAAGTTATGAGCTCTTAAAAAACTTTTTAACTAAGTACTTCCGAGCAGATGGTAGCCCTTCTGCATCCCTTGCATTAATGCACGTATCTTGTAGCTTGCCCTTATAAATTTCAATCTTTTCTGTGCTCGTCACCAAAGTTGGGAAATGAATGGACTTAACAATATCTGCTTCCTCCCATTTTACTATGGAGCGTTCAGCCTGTGCTATCTGAGATGATACTGTGGCATTGGATCCCTTATTGACATTATATTTGTGCTCTTTCAGCCTGATTCCCAAATTTCTTGTACTAACATCAATATAGTTTTTCTTGATTGCTAATTGCATGTTCTCACAAGGAATCTCCTATACACTCCTGCTTTTGCTTCTTTATTAACACTGTCCTTATCATTCCTTAATATCTTATATAAGTTCAGAGCTCTTTTCAAAATCATTTTGGACTTTTTGCAGTCCGAAATTTCTTTGATGATGGTTTTTATTTTTACATTTTTTACATTTTAACTATTTTATATATGATATTATTATGTGATATATAATATTATATCTGTTTGTTGTTTTATTTTATTTTTATACATGTATATATACATACACATACATGCATAAAAATAAAACAACAAACAGATATAATATTATATATATATATGTATATATTTTGTTATAATTCTTCGTTAATTCTGTATTTGAATTTGTTCCATTGTATTTGTATTTGAATTTGAATTTATATATTCTATTTTTAGAACATCGTTATTTTTTCTCAATTAACATGAAGATGGCCAATCGATTTGGCCAAAATGTTAGTTACGTTTTAATAAATTTTTCTCAGCAACTTAAGGTGTTGTGGTGTAGTAAAGTGTAAATTTATATTGTAATTATAAATTTATGTATTTGATGTAATTATATGTTTTAGACAGGTACTAAAAAATAAGACAAGCAAAAATAAAACACACAGCTTTGGTTTCATTTTTGGTAGTTATATAATTGTAAGTACATTTTCTGGAATACACATGAAATATGCAAGAAAGTCTTTACTTAAATCTAAGATGCACCTTAATTTATATATACAGTCGACCCCCTATAACACGGTAGATACGTTCTGTGTTTTATGAATTCCATGTTGTACGAGTCACTTAAATACATGAGCGAATCACAGCCTGGCACATATACAGTTTAGGGACTATGGATGTTTGAAAGGTTTTCTTCCATAAATTAATCGATTCTAGACTAATTTGACTCAACATTTCCAAAATACGTATAATTTTTTGGGAATAATCCATATAAACTATACTATTAACAAAAAATTGTAGGATTACTTACCGAGTGTGTACCATTCGATGACACCATTGTTTAAGCTTGTTTTTGTCGCGGAGCGGTGCATCGAACGGCGGGCGCGTGGTTCCCGATAAGTTATCTTTCTGCGAAAAATTCGCTGAACTTTGGAGACATCATTAATATAAATATAATTTTTATGGCCGTTAAATAATAAATGGCTCTTAGTAGGTCCGCTGCTCATTTAAACTCAACGGTTTGTGCAATATCCGCTATTGGTCTAGATTCGACCAATCCTGTCACGACACAAGTCAGCAATGACGTTTTACCATATTATACGAGTCTCTTTTAGCGTGTTTATACGAATACGATCGCAATTTTTTCACCATATTATATGAATCCATATTATATGAACCCGTTTTATAGGGGGGTCTACTATACTCATTCATAAATTATACTTTTTAATAGATTACTCGAAGCAAATTTATGTCAACAAAATCAATATTTCTTGCAAGTAAAGTAAATTATACATCACTGTATTCTGTGATATTGAAATCAGAAACCCCTTCATTTGCTGTTATGCTTAATAACCTTTCATAATTCTACTGTTATTCTAACTTTTACAAGAATGTGTGGAATTTTTTATTACGTTTTATCTATGTGATCAATTATGAAAATTTTTAAGGGAATTTTTAATTTTTGATGACCAAGTAGCTTCAAAAAGTCCAGTTGTCATGGAATGTATTCCAAAACATAAAAGTGAATAAAAGGAGACTGTTTTGACAGACTTTGTCTTCAATCTTAATTAATATAAATGCTATGTTATCGATAACTTTGACAGAACAGAGAATGATCTACTGTTCAACAGGGTGAAAACCATGATGACAATGACATAGAAAACAGGAATGATGGATAGTGAAAGTTCTGGTGGAAATGAAAGCAACGAAATATTATTTCAATGACTTTCCAAATTTTTTTAAAATGCAAACTGCAAATTTTTTGAATGCAAATAAAATTATTGATGATAATAAAAAACTGACATATTTAAGTCATAAATTCTTCAAAAAAAATTCAAAATTGGGAGTTGACTTACATTTGGGCCAACATGGTGTTTTGTATGCATTGTTTAATGCATTTGTGGTATGGTAGCAGGATCTGTAATAATTTGTTTGCGTGCAATGTTTCATGTATTATGTTTGTTACTTGGTTAAGTTGACATAAGTACTTTGTGCGCTAAAGCTTGCAACCTGGCGTTGTAAAAAATGCTACATTTTGTACAAAACTGTGAATATTATCTATAAGTGTTATGTCTTTTGACCTAGTCTTTTATGGCAATTGTGAACTCTTCAACTTCTCCAGAGAGGCATTTTGATGGAATAACAATTCTCAACATAACTTTTCTTTGCAAATATTTTATTGCAATAATAAAGCCTTCTCACGAGTATTTTACAATATTTGTAAATTTTTACTATTACGTAAATTAATTATTGTGGCAGTTTTAACAAAAGTCAACTGCAGGAAAAAATCTCCAAGCACCAAAAAGAAAAGATACATTATGAGTTGCTACTTCATCAATAATGAAACTATTTCATCATTATTAACTTTTATTTTTATAGTTCATTGAAATTTTAAAATTCATAAGTAATTTGTTAATTGAGACAGAGAATTATAGTTATTCACTAATATAAAATAGAAATAAATTTATTTGCAAAATAATTAAGAGAATAAACGTTTTATATCCAATAATACCTTTTAATGAAAAAAAATAATAAAAGTATGGCTAAATTAAGACAACCAAAAAATTTAATAGTCAAGAAACATTTTTGGGCTATTTCAAAGTGTGACTTCGGATCGTACACAATTTGAATCGAATGTCAAAATCCCATGGCATTCCAGAGACAGAGTCAAAACTGGATTATGAAATGGTTGAAAAATTTTCTTGTCTGTTAAAAAAATGTTTGATTCTTTAATTTAGCTGTACTTTTATTTTATATTCAAACTGTAATGGCCATATTCACTAACTCAAGTTAAAGGTAGAATTAGATTTAAACTGTAAATTCAGTTGAATTGGTATTTGCCGTGCATTAATTCTAAATTTTACTCTTAAGTCTGAATCATTATTTAACCCGTCACTACTTGAGAGTTAATTCTCAAATTACAGATTTGGAATTTACATGAAGATTTCAAATTACTATTTGAAATCTTCATGAAATATCATTCTTATTTGATTTTTATTACAATATTAAGGTTTCCCAAGTTGAAAATAAGCAATGATGTACAGTAATCATTTACAATGAATGTAAACAATTTACATAAATAATTACATCATTGTAGGATTTTCAATTTAAAAAATTTCTATCCTTCCTTGTTTACTACTTTATGATGTTATAATTCCTGGGTAACTGTTATATTCTCTCTCTATATTCATTATTTACATTGCTCTCTACATTTGTTACCAAATTTTTTTTATTTTCTAATATACAATACATTTTTATATTTTACAACTAATTCTAATAATACTTTTGTCTCAAAGTGAATATAGTTTCTTTTACCCTGAAATTTCATTGTCTACTAAACTTTAAAATCACATGCTTAGTTTGTGCATGATAATTTGAACAGACACATCATAGTGCATTTGAACAAATCAAAAGACTTGTAACATAACTCTCCACTTCGATTTGAGGATTTTATAATCCAGTGTTGGATTGGATCAATGAATACAAAAAGTGAAATAATTCTTAATCTAGAGTAATCTACTCAAAATCTTGGATTACAAAACTTTAAATTTAAAACATTTTTGATGAATATGGACATTACAGTGTCAAGTTTTAAAGGTTTCTGGTAGTTTCTTAAACTTACTTTTCTAAAAATAATTTCATCTTTTTTAATCCTTGCACTTGTTTTATAATAATTGATCTTGCTGCCAGAATGCTTGATTTTATTTCTTCAGAAGAAGCAAACTTTTCAGCTTCAATATATGCTAAATTTAATATAAAAACTTCATTATAAAACTTTGTTGAGACAAAAATAAAAAATTTTTTTATGAAAGCCAAATTCATTTTAACATGTGGAGTTTTAAGTTTTAGGAAAAATTTTACAAAACAAATTAAAATATTGGAAAATTTACAGAAGAAATGCAACCTATAAAAACTATTGAAGATATATTGAATAAAATGATCAAATTGGTTTCAATTATATAAAGTAAACTTTTAATAAATTTAAAAAATACTTTTATTGGTCATGTTTTTCAAGTTTAAGGGTGGCCCACTTCACAATATACATTAATAAAATGCATTTGCATGCATATACACAACACATGTACATACACACCACAATTAAATTCTACATGTGGTTATGTTTAATGAATTTCAGGGAGGAGAGGATGCACACATGGGAGCCACCTCCTAAAATATCATAAAATATATCAAGTTTATTAAAATACATTGTCATAGGACTCAGCTATGTCCTCAAAGTTCCAGCCTTTTATCTTAATTAGAAGTGGATGAAGTTTAAGTTGCAAGACTTCAGGACATACAAAGCAAGTTAAATGAAAGCATTTAATAATAATTCTCAATAAACTTGATGAAAGGATGATGGCATTGATTAGTTTCAAAAATAAGTCTGAGTTGGAAAGGTGTTTTGTTCAACAATGTGGAAAATAAAGTGGAGGATATACCATATTTTACGGACTATAAGACACACCTTAATTTTTAAGCAATTTTTAAAAAAAAATAACATTTTTACCATTTTTATTATTAGATTGCAAAGCCAGAATAAAAAAAAAATACTTAGTTAATTAAACTGACCTTTAAAATCCCTAAAAATCATCATCTGAACTTTCTTCTTCTTCGTCGTCATCGTTGTCCTCTTCATATATAAGATGGTCTTCACTGCCATCGAGAGCGTTACTTATGCCGCACTTCTTGAAAGATTTAACAATAATGTCTCCTCTCTCTCTAGACCACGACTGTTTTATCCACTGACACACTTGTTTGATTGTAGGTTGTTTTAAAGCTCCCTTTGCTGTGAATTCCTGCTGGTCAACAGGTCTGTCGGAAAGGGCTCCTTATGACATATTCCTCCAGACATTAGTTACAGCACAGCAAGACGAAACAACCTTCTTCAGCAAGTCAGCTAACCAACTTAACTAGACGAGCTTAGGCAAACTTAGACCAACTTCAGTGTACTTCAGATCAACACGAATTCCCTTGATAGATCTTAGGAGAACTGAAACTCCCGCCTAAATTCAATCCTTTTATACAGATTGAAGCAAACACTGATCCACCAATCAACGCTTAGTAGAGCTATCGGATGTCCACTGATTGTATGATGGTCGCACAATGATTGCTGGCCAATCCGCAGTTGTGGATTCAGAACCACCAGTTGTCTCATGATCCGAGTTTCTATGGCGACAATGATTGCTCGTTTGAAAAGAGAAAAAGCGTGGGAATCGTACATCCAGACAATTCTATCCTGACACCCTGCAACTCACGTTCGTCGCATCGATGCACTCCTTCTGCCAGTTGAATTCTATGTTGCCAGATAAAGATAGGTTTCCCGCGGCATCAAATATATGGCCATTTTTAAGATGCAGGAATTTTAAATCAAACAATGGACACTTTTATATTAATTTCAAGTATAAGATGCACCTGAATTTTGGAGGCAATTTTTCGAAGAAAAAAAGTGCGTCTTATAGTCCGTAAAATATGCTATGGCACACTAATTTATTATGATTACCTCTATACAGAAGTTTTACTGAGCTTTAGTAGGTGATACTTCCTGCAATAATAAATTTGGCAGTAAGCTCAAAAAAATTTCATAACAATACGGTCATTGGCAATGTACTGTAAAATCTTTAGTAACTTACTGACTACAGTAATATAATTCACAGTATCACAAAGGCCTCTGAATATCAAAAACACTTGTTAATTATGGTTTTTCCTTTTTTCAAGGGACTGTAAATCATGAAAACATTGCAAAACCTCACAGGCATCCAGTTCTAAAACTAAATTGCTAAAAAACGTTTTTGGCTCATTCTGCATACTGCTTCAGGTTTTCAATATTCTACAAATGGAACATATACATACATACAAGAAAGATATTGGCTGTATACAACATGTTTAGCCAGCAGAAAAAAGGGTAAGGGAAAGGGAAGGGGAAGAAGGAGGGAAATGAGATAGACAGTAAAGAAAAGTAGGATCCCTCTGAACAGTGTCCATGAGGCTACAATACTCTCTATGTTGATGTTGGCAAGCAGTTTTTAGGCTGCAAGGCTGTAGTCCCCCAAATGGTCTAAAAGAAAACTGAGTTTAGTGAACACCAATAACTGAGTGCCACCATGAATAGCTAAGTGTAGAAGTTAGTGCCAAGTGGCTGTTAGTAGGAAGACATATAACTACTTAATGCTAATAAAATTGAATGCGATTGCAAATCTTAATACAGTAGAACCTCAATTATCTGGACTAATTGGGAATGAAGGTAGTCCGGATAAAGAAAAATCCAGGTAATCGAAACAAATACTTTAATTTGTCTTTTAATGACACTACAACACGTTTTCTTTTCGATGACATATCGGTAATATTAAAAGTAAATACTGTATTTAAATTGTGATCAAATTTTCAAGAAACAAACGTTCGTATTGAATTTGGACTACTACTGATCAACGCTAATAGACTATCTATTGTTTAAAAGGCCCTCTGGTGGTGCAAGACGATGGATTTTATAAAACAAAAAGCAGTTGAAACTGCATTTTTATGAATAAAAATTTGACAAACTACTTATCGTTTTATGACGAGTAAAATTTTTTCGTCGCGTTCGCGGCTTTTAAGTAATGCATAAACCTTCGAGGCGCGAGGCCCTTCGGACCGCGAGGCATAGGCGGTGGCCCACGTCGTCCATGCCTTACGCCGCCCTTGGTCATAGAAATGATGTAATTTGAATATAAATTATTTATAAATACATATGTCAAATTATACTTTTATTACTACGTAAAATATATTTAAGAGTTTACGACCACTGTGCCGGGTGAGACGTTGTTGAAACAAAATTTGTTATGCATTCCATCACGTACATAAACAGTGTCATAATTCGCCAAGTGCAAATCAGCAAATTTGTAAAATTTTTGTTTATTTTGAACAATCCGGATAATCGAAAATCCGGATAATGGAGGTTCTACTGTACTACTTAACAGCTAGACAGACAGCACAAAAACAAATGAACACAATGACAAACTAGATGAGACAAACAGACTGATAGAGACAAATGAGCAAGACCCCAAAATTTTTTTATTTTAATTATTTTTATGTATGTATTTATTTATTTGTTTATGTTTTTTTTTTTAACATTAACTTACTAACTAAACTAACTGACCATAACTTAGGACAAACCTAACCAGATGACTAAAGCTAACAAACCTTAATCTAATTTAACCTAACTTATCATAACCTAACTGGAAACTAAGCTAAGAGTCCCTAATCTAACTTACAACTAGGACTAACTGAATTTAGACTGAAAAAGAAGACAGAAAGTAAAAATTAAAATAGAAAGTTAAAAAGCAGCTATATACCGACAGTTGAAACAAAGCAAGGAAAAGCTAATTGCCATCTGTGCCTCCAGAGCGAGTGCTCTCAAGAGCCCCACTAAGGGATATGAATGTGAGTAGATGATGGAGCATTGTATGCATGAATGAATTGACATATAGAGAACATTGATTGAATGCAAATTTAAATTGCTATGCTACCATCAAACCTCAATATATATCATCACATAATAGGACAGGTGCTTTAATTGGATGGTGCATTATTCACAATGACAGATTGTACATCTCTTGCTAAGTGTGTGAAATTTGTTTTTCCTCTTTATAGTTGATGCACATGCGCTTCTTGTCAGCTTTAAAAATGTCCTCCGTATCTTGGATATGTTTACTGTGCCTGGCCGTACGGATCAACCTTGCTTGATGTAATTTTGCCTCAATGTTGTTATCAGAGGCGTACGTGAACAGGGCAGTGGCAAG
Source organism: Centruroides sculpturatus (assembly GCF_000671375.1). Lineage (NCBI taxonomy): Eukaryota > Metazoa > Arthropoda > Arachnida > Scorpiones > Buthidae > Centruroides > Centruroides sculpturatus. The sequence continues at coordinate 696,867 of NW_019384678.1, forward strand.
TTTTCCATTATTGATGTCATATTTGTCTTTCCTTATCTGCTGTTTCAGAGATATCCAGTGATGAAGCCAACATATACCTGGTCCTCCCAACCCTGTGATTCCTTAGGGGTCACATACAATATATCCAAGGAGCTCTCAGGGTGTTTAAAAGGTCTTTTCCATTTTTTCAGTACTGTATAGATGGCTGCATTCTGTTTGTATGCTAGTATGTGCCATCTAGCTATCTGTCTGTATATTGGGTTCATAACTGATTGATAGGCAGGTAATACACCCTTGCTCAGTGCTATTTGTGTTTTGGTTATTTGGGATGGAAAGGCTTGTTACATTGGGATTGGTATTTACTAGCCAGGCCCTGGCCCTCAACTACTTTTCCATGGAAACAAAATTTCTGAACTAATTTGTAATATGTGTCAGCTTTGCTTTTCTATCTGCATTATTTGTTCAGAAAACACTTATAGAAAAGCTGGAAACAAATATACCAATCACATTATGCCTTACATGCTTTTCCATCACTGGTTTAATCAGAACAAATGTTTTTGACCCCATTCAGAGGTCTGCCTCAGGTTAAAACATATTAAAATACAAATTAAAGAGATCTGAGTTGTAATGGTAGAACCACAACTACAATTTTTAAATTTATAAAATTCAAAAAACAAAGGATTTAAGAATTTTCAAAGTTCTATAAAAGTTTTTTCAAAGTTCTATTTTTAAAATACATAAATAAAAACCACAAAATAAACTGGAACAATATATATTCTCACCTAAACATCAAATTTCCAGCAAAACACCCAAATTCAACGTTCAAATGTTTTCAGCCACTCGTTAATCGGCCTTCATCAGGAAAAATCAAAATGAAAATAACTGTTCTATTTATAGAATTTTGCCGCATTGTACACGTAATTTTAAAAATTTTTAAAAATTGGTTTGAACATCGGCTGTGACGAATATTAAGCAACGTATAATGATGAAGGCCAATTAACGAGTGGCCAAAAATGTTTGAATGTGGAATTTGGGTGTTTTGCTGGAAATTTGATGTTTAGGTGAGAGTAAATACGTAAATCTTTTGTTTTTTGAATTTTGTAAATTTAAAAATTGCAGTCATAGTTCTAACATTCTGTTCTTTTCTTTTCTTTGTATTTTAATATGCTTTAAACCTGAATCAGACCTCTGAATAGTGTCAAAAATGTTTATTTTGATTAAACTAGTGCTGGGGAAGCCTGTAAAGTGTAATGTGATTGGCATTATTTGTTCCATGTGTCCTCACGAGGGCTATAAACACCACAGTTTATAATAATGTGGGCTATTAGAATCTGCAGGAATGTACAATAGACAGTAATCTTGTTTGTACCATACTTTGGTTTCTATGTGGCTATCAATGACTCTGATGTTGAGATCTAAATAATGCACCTCAGTGTTGCTCATTTACGTGGCCTCCATTAGCAGTCCATATGGGTTGTCATTCATACTGTGTTTTAAAAAGACCCCTATATCAGATTTAAACCACCACATGATAAAAATGTCATTTATGTATCTCTTATATGTGATTATGCTTGGAAGGACCTTGTCTTCAAGATGACGTATGACCATTTCACAGAGGTCATCATAGGGTGCATCCCATAGGGATGCCTTGGTTTTGTATATATATACTGTACGTTATTGTTGAATTGAAAAAAAAAGGTAACAAAGGAGGTGTGCCAACTCCAGAATATGTTGGTTTGATGCATTGTTGGTGACTTTATACATTACTCAGAAGTTGATGTTGCTAACTACTCTACCGAAAATTTCTTGCCTTTGTCACAAACTGTGAATTTGAGTAAAATGAGGCTTTTATATATTTACTAGTAGCTCGGGACGCCCCCTAGTGGGCATTCTTTACAAATTTTCATGAGGCATGGTTCCTTTGACTTTTTTGTTCCTATCAATATGCTCTACAGCTCTGTTAAAGTCCGAATGGTAAGATTTACCCTCCGAATGAAGAGATGGCGGCTCCCCAAACCATAGACCCTGTACTAACAATACAGTCAAAGGAACCATACCCCTACTCGCGACCCTTCGCGAGATATAAGCCCCTGAAATAATAAATTCCTATTACAAATATACTGAATTATTTATATTGTTATATCGACCAAATAATAATTTATTGGCCAAATGAATAATAAAAATTTATATTGTTAATTTAAATAAGAATTAAAATTGTTAATTTAAATGTTTGAAATATGACACACGATAGGGGCGCCTCTAGTGTCCGTTATCAAATGGTTACGGGACAGACGGAAGACGGATACCCGTTGAATGGGTTATATATATGGATATAACATCCATAATCTAATGTATTATTGTACCAGTCCTTATCTTTTGCTTAATGTATTGGTGTGAAATATGTTCTATATCATGTTCGTGTACTTTCGTTTTTTAGGAGATGATAGATTAAATACAAATTACTGATGAGAAACTGTAAAATGTAAGTCAGCCCGCACATAGTTACATGTAATCAACCAAATTACAGGTATACCTCGCCTTACGTCGGTAATTGGTTCCAGGAGAACGACGTAAGTCGAATTTACTTGTCACTAGGCTAAACCATAAATTACCATTCCCTGTTCTGTATTTTATTTATTAATAATATATGGTTAATAAAAATCTATTTTAAGCTTACAAACAAATAAATTTTAGTTTTTAATATAGTACAGAAAAAAGTATTCTAAATTTACGAATGCGTGTACTGTAAATACAGAACACTCGTATATATTTTAATATGATTTTATGTGCTTTAAACGTTTTTCTAGTGATATTACGACTTCAATATTTGTGGCGGACAGACGTAAAGTCGAATAAAATGACTTAAACTCGATTTTTATTTTTCCATATATTTTTTTGACAAACGACGTATAATCGGGAACGACGTAACTCGAAACAACATAAGTCGAGGTATGCCTGTAAACATAATTAAACTGTAAGTTTTGGATCATTGAATTACTGGCAGTGCTCCTACNGACCCTGTACTAACAATACAGTCAAAGGAACCATACCCCTACTCGCGACCCTTCGCGAGATATAAGCCCCTGAAATAATAAATTCCTATTACAAATATACTGAATTATTTATATTGTTATATCGACCAAATAATAATTTATTGGCAAATGAATAATAAAAATTTATATTGTTAATTTAAATAAGAATTAAAATTGTTAATTTAAATGTTTGAAATATGATACATGATAGGGGCGCCTCTAGTGTCCGTTATCAAACGGTTACGGGACAGACACCCATTGAATGAGTTATATATAGTGTGAGATCTGAATCGCCCGAGTCTAAATTAAAAATTTAAAAATAATGTTAAAGTTTTGTCATGAAAAATTCTTTCATTTTGGGTGGAAAAATAACGTTTTCTAGCGTGGGAAAACAGCTAGGAGAGTCACTTCCTTCCACGGAAGTTAGAACATCCTCTGTCTTTCCCCTTATCTGCTAAAAATCTCGCTTCGATGGGAACTGTCTACCCCTCATTTCATCCCCTTTCCATCCGTTCACGTGGATAAAGCCTCGGCTGATAATTGATCGTAGATGAGAAGATATATGGCATGTTCAACCGAATTTGGGGAGTTCATCAGGAGATCTCATAGTAGAAAGAAGTCTCCATATTGGCTCCACACCGCCCTTAGGAGTTCATCGGCAGACCTGGAAGAGTCAGGACTCCACATATTCGCTCGCTAAGGCCATCTCCCTTCAGAGTTCGTCGACAGTTCTGAAAGTGACATGACTCCACAGAAGTGTTCTCTAAGGCCAACGCCTTTGAGAGTTCGTCCATAGATCAGAAAGTGAAAGGACTCCGCACCGATATGTCAGCAGACCAATGCATCGTCATCCCTGAACAAGTTACTCCTAAGTTATCTATGAAGTACCTCGACGAACAAGAAGACGTCACTGCCAAGTAAACAGGTCGTATGTTTAAGACTAAATTGTGAGCTCTCTCTCTCTCTCACCGGTATAGACTAAGAATAGATATCCTCCTGTCACGATTGATTCGATTATTACGTTCTTTGATTGTTTGTCTTAGATTATTTGATCATTTCTTATTTGTATCAATATTATTTAATTGTTTATTAAATTTTATATATATACTTTGTTAAGAGATGTCTCTTTATTATTATTTCCTGAATCAGATCTATGGTATAAATTTCATGCGTGTTTATCCGCGTGATTGTACATCTCTTGCTAAGTGTGTGAAATTTGTTTTTCCTCTTTATAGTTGATGCACATGCGCTTCTTGTCAGCTTTAAAAATGTCCTCCGTATCTTGGATATGTTTGCTGTGCCTGGCCGTACGGATCAACCTTGCTTGATGTAATTTTGCCTCAATGTTGTTATCAGAGGCGTACGTGAACAGGGCAGTGGCAAGTTTTCCATTATTGATGTCATATTTGTCTTTCCTTATCTGCTGTTTCAGAGATATCCAGTGATGAAGCCAACATATACCTGGTCCTCCCAACCCTGTGATTCCTTAGGGGTCACATACAATATATCCAAGGAGCTCTCAGGGTGTTTAAAAGGTCTTTTCCATTTTTTCAGTACTGTATAGATGGCTGCATTCTGTTTGTATGCTAGTATGTGCCATCTAGCTATCTGTCTGTATATTGGGTTCATAACTGATTGATAGGCAGGTAATACACCCTTGCTCAGTGCTATTTGTGTTTTGGTTATTTGGGATGGAAAGGCTTGTTACATTGGGATTGGTATTTACTAGCCAGGCCCTGGCCCTCAACTACTTTTCCACGGAAACAAAGTTTCTGAACTAATTTGTAATATGTGTCAGCTTTGCTTTTCTATCTGCATTATTTGTTCAGAAAACACTTATAGAAAAGCTGGAAACAAATATACCAATCACATTATGCCTTACATGCTTTTCCATCACTGGTTTAATCAGAACAAATGTTTTTGACCCCATTCAGAGGTCTGCCTCAGGTTAAAACATATTAAAATACAAATTAAAGAGATCTGAGTTGTAATGGTAGAACCACAACTACAATTTTTAAATTTATAAAATTCAAAAAACAAAGGATTTATGAATTTTCAAAGTTCTATTTTTAAAATACATAAATAAAAACCACAAAATAAACTGGAACAATATATATTCTCACCTAAACATCAAATTTCCAGCAAAACACCCAAATTCAACGTTCAAATGTTTTCAGCCACTCGTTAATCGGCCTTCATCAGGAAAAATCAAAATGAAAATAACTGTTCTATTTATAGAATTTTGCCGCATTGTACACGTAATTTTAAAAATTTTTAAAAATTGGTTTGAACATCGGCTGTGACGAATATTAAGCAACGTATAATGATGAAGGCCAATTAACGAGTGGCCAAAAATGTTTGAATGTGGAATTTGGGTGTTTTGCTGGAAATTTGATGTTTAGGTGAGAGTAAATACGTAAATCTTTTGTTTTTTGAATTTTGTAAATTTAAAAATTGCAGTCATAGTTCTAACATTCTGTTCTTTTCTTTTATTTGTATTTTAATATGCTTTAAACCTGAATCAGACCTCTGAATAGTGTCAAAAATGTTTATTTTGATTAAACTAGTGCTGGGGAAGCCTGTAAAGTGTAATGTGATTGGCATTATTTGTTCCATGTGTCCTCACGAGGGCTATAAACACCACAGTTTATAATAATGTGGGCTATTAGAATCTGCAGGAATGTACAATAGACAGTAATCTTGTTTGTACCATACTTTGGTTTCTATGTGGCTATCAATGACTCTGATGTTGAGATCTAAATAATGCACCTCAGTGTTGCTCATTTACGTGGCCTCCATTAGCAGTCCATATGGGTTGTCATTCATACTGTGTTTTAAAAAGACCCCTATATCAGATTTAAACCACCACATGATAAAAATGTCATTTATGTATCTCTTATATGTGATTATGCTTGGAAGGACCTTGTCTTCAAGATGACGTATGACCATTTCACAGAGGTCATCATAGGGTGCATCCCATAGGGATGCCTTGGTTTTGTATATATATACTGTACATTATTGTTGAATTGAAAAAAAAAGGTAACAAAGGAGGTGTGCCAACTCCAGAATATGTTGGTTTGATGCATTGTTGGTGACTTTATACATTACTCAGAAGTTGATGTTGCTAACTACTCTACCGAAAATTTCTTGCCTTTGTCACAAACTGTGAATTTGAGTAAAATGAGGCTTTTATATATTTACTAGTAGCTCGGGACGCCCCCTAGTGGGCATTCTTTACAAATTTTCATGAGGCATGGTTCCTTTGACTTTTTTGTTCCTATCAATATGCTCTACAGCTCTGTTAAAGTCCGAATGGTAAGATTTACCCTCCGAATGAAGAGATGGCGGCTCCCCAAACCGTAGACCCTGTACTAACAATACAGTCAAAGGAACCATACCCCTACTCGCGACCCTTCGCGAGATATAAGCCCCTGAAATAATAAATTCCTATTACAAATATACTGAATTATTTATATTGTTATATCGACCAAATAATAATTTATTGGCAAATGAATAATAAAAATTTATATTGTTAATTTAAATAAGAATTAAAATTGTTAATTTAAATGTTTGAAATATGATACATGATAGGGGCGCCTCTAGTGTCCGTTATCAAACGGTTACGGGACAGACACCCATTGAATGAGTTATATATAGTGTGAGATCTGAATCGCCCGAGTCTAAATTAAAAATTTAAAAATAATGTTAAAGTTTTGTCATGAAAAATTCTTTCATTTTGGGTGGAAAAATAACGTTTTCTAGCGTGGGAAAACAGCTAGGAGAGTCACTTCCTTCCACGGAAGTTAGAACATCCTCTGTCTTTCCCCTTATCTGCTAAAAATCTCGCTTCGATGGGAACTGTCTACCCCTCATTTCATCCCCTTTCCATCCGTTCACGTGGATAAAGCCTCGGCTGATAATTGATCGTAGATGAGAAGATATATGGCATGTTCAACCGAATTTGGGGAGTTCATCAGGAGATCTCATAGTAGAAAGAAGTCTCCATATTGGCTCCACACCGCCCTTAGGAGTTCATCGGCAGACCTGGAAGAGTCAGGACTCCACATATTCGCTCGCTAAGGCCATCTCCCTTCAGAGTTCGTCGACAGTTCTGAAAGTGACATGACTCCACAGAAGTGTTCTCTAAGGCCAACGCCTTTGAGAGTTCGTCCATAGATCAGAAAGTGAAAGGACTCCGCACCGATATGTCAGCAGACCAATGCATCGTCATCCCTGAACAAGTTACTCCTAAGTTATCTATGAAGTACCTCGACGAACAAGAAGACGTCACTGCCAAGTAAACAGGTCGTATGTTTAAGACTAAATTGTGAGCTCTCTCTCTCTCTCACCGGTATAGACTAAGAATAGATATCCTCCTGTCACGATTGATTCGATTATTACGTTCTTTGATTGTTTGTCTTAGATTATTTGATCATTTCTTATTTGTATCAATATTATTTAATTGTTTATTAAATTTTATATATATACTTTGTTAAGAGATGTCTCTTTATTATTATTTCCTGAATCAGATCTATGGTATAAATTTCACGCGTGTTTATCCGCGTTACGCTAAGTAGATAAAACCGACACCAGTTTATCTAGTTTACCAGGTGAATTCGCCATCACCAACTTCCGCCCTAAATTCTAACTTAACTATAAGACCCTCCATCACTCGTTTCCCTATGTACGGGAAAGGCCATTCTTTGGACGACAGAGACTGGTCTTACCGACTAGAGCCCGTAAGCGGTGTAGACTAAGATCTACGTCCTTGGCTACTCACAATATAGATAACTAAAAACATTGCCTGACACTGAAATTCTGATTTAAAATTTGAATTTTTATAACAAAATATCTCAGAAACACTTATTTTCATCTAAGAAAAAAAAATCTCTGTAGAACAGTGTAATGAAATAAAAATTAAAAACCAGAATAACAATTAAATTTTGAATTAAAATTTATAAAAAAAAAACACTGAAATTTCAGTGGCTTCATAGTTCTACCTTTCTCATACCTCGGGAATAACAAAGTCACAGCAGAGTTAGTTGGAAGATCATCTCTGCCTTGGCTCTCAAAATTTGTCTAAATGTGACTTTGTTGTTTCTGAGGTGTGAAAAAATGAAATTATGAAGACTGTTTTTTTCTATATTTTAATTTAAAAGTATTCTAATAATGTTTAATTATTTTATATAAAATTAATACATATATATTAGGGGTAGCCAACAAGTTAATTGCGAAGCCAATTTTGGTCAATCGCTCGCAACGTCTTGACTTAATGTGTTACACTTGAAAGTGAATGCAATGTGTGAATGTAATGCACAAATGCAACTGTAGTGATATCAGACCTCTGCATCCTCCCTCAGATATGGTTTTGTTGGTCCATGTGCAATCCATTTGCATACAGTTGTTAAAGGGGAATAAAAAATGTAGACAAAGGGTCATAAAACTGAAAAAAAAGAAAAGCAGGAAGAGGGACAGGGAGAGTAGGTTGGAATATGATAGAGGAAGGCTGAAGTGGTGGTCCCCGAAAGTGACAATGTTGAGTTTCAATTTTTCTTCTGTTTAAAATGTAAGTACCTTTTCTTCATGTTTTAAATTCAGTTGTGGCTTTTCTTAGCTATCTAAACATAGTATGTGTTTCACACCTCTCCCTTGCCACTTAGACTATGCCTATGACAACAAGTGGATTGCGACACATTTTTAAGATAAAAAGTAGCTCTTACGTACACAAAAGTTGGCCACCCGATATATATAATATAATAATAATATAGTCTTTTTTAAAATTTTGTTTAAAAGAATTTTTCTAACAGAATTTTCTGATTAATAATAAAATTTTACAAATAAAGACAAAGCATTCTTTCATGAAGAGAGCCAAAATAAATATAAAATAAAATTATAATTAATGATTCAAATTAATAACTAATAATGAAAATACGATACTTTTCATACCTTTATCACATTTATCATAATTTCCAGTGTGATAATAAGCCAGACCAAGACTACAAAGTGAAAATTCATTATGTTTGACAATTTTTAAAAAGTGTTTAATGGCCTCTTCAGGTTTCTTATTCACACTATAAAAACATTTCCAATTTTGAATTAAATTCAATCAGTTTGGAAATATGTTGCATAAAATTTTAATAAATGTAAGACCTACATGCATAGTCTAGCACAATTCACAAGTATATCCTGTAAATCTGGTTTCATTTGCTTTTGTAGTTGTATTGACCTGCAGAAAACAACATTCAATTTTTTAAATTTCAATAGTAAACAAATTAATCATTTTAAAAAAATCAAATAATTGATTATTTATATATTAATTAAAGATAGAATATACTTGAAACTTAAAAATACACTGGTATGAAAAATAAAAAATAACTATTATGTTAGTCTATTCTGTTGATCAATATTGTTCTCTTGATCAAAATAATATGAAATATGATAGAAAAGTAAAACAATATATCCTTTAATAAACAAAACAATTTTATTGTAAAAATCTAATTTAATGACAGTACAATCGCAATGATCCTACATGTATGGAACCGGAAGTGTGTTGGATTATAGAGATTGTCAGATTATTGGAAGTAATACAAATTCAATGGCACAGAAACAAATTTGACAACAAAATGTCAACTGTTAATGATGTAGCAAAACACAAGTTGGGCTACTGGTCAATACATTCAAGCACAGTGCTGTTACAAGTAATCAATGTTGACAAGTTGATGGACTGTCACAAAATTTATTGAGAAATATTAGTATAGTGAAAAGTACAGTACTTTTGGTGGAAACTTTAGGAACTGATTTTACTTACATAATATTTTGTTATATAGTACTCTACTTTTTTGAGCAGCTTAAGATGACGAGCTTAACAATCTTTAATATCATGCCCAAGCTCAAGTGTTCAAGATGGGGCTTGATTATTTGGGACATTCCAGTTTTCAACATGAGTGAAATCAATAATTTGACATCATCGACGACGTTCCAACTTTGAGTACGAAGTGCTTAGTTCCCATAATTCCATTCTCAGCAAGATGGATTCCATTCAAATGTCTTACCAATTACCCACAATTCATTGGAAAGTAACAGTCAACATATCTGTTGAGTGCTAAGTGTGTTGAGTCAGCATTGACAACAGTGCCACTTCAATGTTAAAAAAAGGAATGAATTTTAACGAACACCAAGATTAGCACTTAGTCAGCGTTGAAAATTAGAATGTCCTGATTGTGTCAAGTTTATAAAGAAGTTTAACTGGAAACTTGAGTTTGAATTAGTGGAAAGCTTGTCTATAACATGGCAACAGTGTTGGCAATACCCAAGAGATGATCAGTGTCAGATTACTGAATGTGTTGAATTAGCAAATGATTGGCTTACCAAAATTGTGCTATATTTTCTTGTTTTGCATAAATAATTAATACCAAAAATCATAGTAACTACTTTAACACCATAAAATGGTTACCAAATGAATTGCTGAATTATTATTGAGTATTATAAAGCTAGTACATAATTAAATATTAATTAATTTGGCTAAAGTTAGGCAGTTACACTTCTGTACCATGGTAAATTTAAATAGACATCCACAACTGCTGTAAATAATTGGGCTAAATATTGGAAATAATGATTCTGAATTACACATGAATTTGACACTAAAGGGAAACGTTAGGTGCCATCTCGTATTAAAATTAATAATTATAATATTTAATTAAATAATTTAGATTAAACTGGAAGAAAATTATAACATTGTGGATGTCTATTTGCTATACATTGGATTTTGGTTAGTGTTTATATGGTAAATTTAATAATTATAAATAAATTAATTTTAATTTATAATATTCTAGAAGAAAATATTGGTCTGGCATGAGACTCCTGCTTGCTGTGAAGTTGCATTGCCAATTAACATTACACAGACAGAGATCCGAGTAGTGTAACTGGTTACCAGAGTATTAATTACTTAAGTAATTTAATAATACAGATTACTTAGCCAACTTATGCTTTATCCTGGCTTGATGTGTGTGTGTATATGTATAAACAACAACCAGCCCAATACATCAAAGTTCTCAAATAAACTACTGAATTATTATGGAATGCTAACAAAACATTTTTTTACACCTTAAAACTTTTTATTAATGGATGAATAAGAGATACCTCCAGTGTTCTTAGGGGATGGACGTGTCTTCATTCGCTCCGTCTTTTGTTCGCTGTTTCGACAATTCTACGTATTAGACGTAAGTTTTATTTGGTTTTTTCTATAGGGGTTGACTGGCGAATTTGTTCGCTATCGTTTTTTAATTTTCGAGTCTTGTGATTATCGGTTTTTATGGTTTTTACCAAGTGACCAGTTTTTTGAGTGTTTTTGCGTTGCTAGTTGACTTTTGTCACTTGTTTTGTATTTCATTTCATTTAGCATTAATCGACAGTCCGTAAGGTTTATAATTCGGCCGGTAATTAGGTTTATATGTCGGCTTGGATAATTAATTATTTTGTATTACGAGTTTTCCCGACCAGCTTTCGGCCGGTTTTTTGGCTGTTATATTAGGCCATCGGGATCCATTCTTGAGTATTTTACGGACTACCTTGGACTAAGTTCAATTTTTTAATTTAACATATTCTCTTTGATTATTTTTCGAGATATCTTGGTTTTAAATTTCACCGAGAACAAAGGCCTTTGTTTTCGGCACGTGGTTTAACGGCCATTCTATCTGATCTCATTTCACTCGATAGTAGTTTCGTTCCTCGCCCAGTTATCGCACGCTTTATTAAGTGTGATTCTTCGATTAAATTGTTATTTTTGTCATAATTGTTTACGGATTTCATCGATGGAGACTACCAATTCCTTGTTGGCACCCGATTTGGACCCAGTGGAGGAAATTATACCCTCCAACTCAGCCGATCCCAGTGATTCGCTTGAACTATCAATCCTCAAAGAAGCGGGATCTCAACTCCATAGGATTATGAATCTCATCCCAGAATCTTGCAACATCAACATCAAAAGTTTGGAAAGAAAGGAAGCCAGGGAACGGGTCCTGCAGCTGCACTCCTGTGTGAGTCAGCTATTTGGGATTCTTCGCGAATTGCGCGCGCACCAGAAACCAGTTTCCAGGCAAGACGATGGTGGCAAAGCACCACTCTCCTATGCTCACGTAGCGAGTAAAAATATTAATATACGGCCCAGTAACATAACCAGAGTCATAAATCAGACTCTAGACAGGAAACTAAATAGAGAAGGAACGAGCGGCAGCCAGGCGGTTATCCTTTATCCTAAAGAGAATAAGGAGGGAGAAAAAACTGACATGGAAGAAGTTACGAAAGAAATTCGTGAAAACATCCAACCACAACAACTGCACATAGCAGTTAAGGGGATCAGGAAGGTGAAAGCGGAAGGAGTTTGCATCAGAGTGGGAGACGAGACAGACGGGAAAAAACTAAAAGAGGCCATTGAGGCACTCCCAGGAATGAGCGGAAAAATAATTTGTAAAATGTCAGAGGGTAGGAGACCCCGCGTCATCTTACTCGACGTCCCTAACACTGTATCTGACGATGACATCATCCGGGTGATGACTGAACAAAATAAAATATGGAACAACGCCGAAATAGAGGAAGTACAGAACACTAGCAGGGTGAGTGTCACACTAAAAAAAGGAAATAACAAAGAGAACTGTAGACACGTGGTGCTATCCGTGTCAGCAAAAACCCAGAACACGCTCATCTCGAAACGACATATCTCTATTGCCTCGACGAATATTTACGTGGACGATTTTATATCCGTGACCAGGTGCTTCAAATGCACTGGTTTCGGGCATCTGGCACGTGACTGCTCACAAGAGCAGAGATGCAGTCACTGCGCTAGACAACATCGCTTTAAGGACTGTGAATCTACACACAAAACTCCTGTATGCATAAACTGTAAGAAATTTAATCACGGGCAGCCTGAACATAAAAAGAGGCATATACATCATAACGCATTAAGCAGCACATGTCCGACCTTATTAAAACTAAAGGAACAATCGATAAACACCACCGATTATGGATATTGATCTTTACAACTCGCTAACCTCAAGTACACCCAACAGTCAAGCTACCTATCCCTCACCTGTCCGCACAGAGGCTCTGCTGAACATTCTACAGATAAATACCCAACACAGCAAGGCGGCCAGCTCTCTTCTTATTAAAACTGCGAATGACAGGAAGATTGACATGGTTCTCATCCAAGAGCCGTACGTAATTAAAAATACTATCATACGTTTCGGGAACTGGAACATTCTTACGGGCGGCAAAGATACTAAGCCGAAAAGCGGCATCGTTGTCTGCAACCCAAATCTAGACATAGCAATGATCCCTCATCTAAGCTCGAGCAGGATTACTACCGCTATACTACACCAAGCTAATCCTATAATTTTTATCAGTGCATACTTTTCTCCGGAAGACAACGACGACGATTGCATAACGGAACTAGCTGAGGTGATTAGAAAAATAGATAACAGAAGGCTGGTCATTGCGGGTGATTTGAATGGGAAATCGGCAATCTGGTTCCATGAAAAGGAGGACAGGAGGGGAAGGTTGATTGCCAATACTATGAG
>NW_019384679.1:0-28021 GCF_000671375.1 Centruroides sculpturatus
TTCAAATCAGTGTGTAAAGACAGAGATGAAGTGTATTACAAAAGACTTTCTTATGATCATTTTTACAGAAAGAAATCAAATAAAATTATGGAAAAGAGAGATTGGCTGATATTTTCAGAAAGAAGCAAAATTGTTTACTACTACCCTTGCAAAGTATTTTCAACCTCAAAATCTAAATTAATAACTGGTTTGCAAAATTGGAAGTTAATTAGTTATTTTATTGGACCACGAAGTTCCAAAAGAACACATATCAGCCACATTTACTACGTATAATAGATTAAAAACACATTTAATCGCGTGTTTTACAAAACAAATTATACAAAAAAGTAATATTTATAGATATTTGCGATTGAGGAATGTAAAGAAATCTTTGAAGTGTAATTATNCTGTTTAATATTATTGGGTATGTATACATTTTGCATTAAATTAATATTAAAATACTAAACGTTTAGGTACCCACGAGTCAAGTTATTAAACTTAATAGTCCAATAAATGGCATCCGACTCCATAGCGCCAATGAATGTATCCAGTATCAGATTGTTCAGAAAAACACCTTACGACACAGTAGCACTTCCGGCTATCAAAAACTATTATTAGTGATACAAATCTGCTTCTCGTTGGCCAGACAATATCTACTTCTTGTCAGTCAGATGATATCTATCTCTCCTTAGCCACCTTCAATTTTCCCGCTCAAACTGACCTTATATATGCACTATGGCAACCGGTGGTCGACCAATAAGTGTTTCCACTTGTCTGTAGCTNTATACAAAAAAGTAATATTTATAGATATTTGCGATTGAGGAATGTAAAGAAATCTTTGAAGTGTAATTATACACCGTCACAATTTTATCGTGGTCGAACTCAAATTTCTTTAAGTTGTCTCATGAAACTAAAAAGAAAAGATTTATATACTAATAATTCACTAACTAAAGACGACAATAATGTCGAGACGACACAACACTAGAGGAGGGGTTCAAGAACAAACGATGACTATTTCTTCATTCCATATTTTTGTCGCCAGAGGATGAAGAAAACGTAGATCGTTCATCATTACATACAAATGTGTTGCTGAAGTTTTTCGTGTCTCAGAATTTGGAAGAAAAAAACGAACAATGACAGTTCATTTTTAATCAAATGCAAAATTCACGTGTTAAAACTTATTATTTTTGAATTTATATTACCTATATTCAATGAGTTTAATGCCTTCTTTCAATCTGAAAAGTCTTTAATATCTCCTCTTTACATAGAAAGTGTATTTTCTTTTATTAAATTATTAGCTTTTAATTTTATCGAAACAAAAGTATTATTGACTTATGATGATAATATTGAAACTTTTAATGTATATAATCCACATAATCTATTGTTACCGAAAAAATTAATGTTGAGGTAACCCCAAGAGCACTGATTAATGATTAATGTAATANAAGTGAATTTTTGCTCGTTTTCTTTTACTGAATCTGACAAATTACTGAATAAACCTTAAAAATTTTACAGATCAATACAGGTAGCCCTTGGTTTATGCTGGCTCAATTTATGCAGATTCACAATAACACCACTGTGCAATTTGCCGTTTCGCGGTGTAATTCCCCAATTTTCCCTATGCTAGACTGATTTTTATTTCAGTATTGATGTATTTACCGAGCCGCGGCATTGTATATTTGTTAAAACAAAGATTTTTATTGAACATATTTATTTTTTCTGTTTAATATTATTGGGTATGTATACATTTTGCATTAAATTAATATTAAAATACTAAACGTTTAGGTACCCACGAGTGAAGTTATTAAACTTAATAGTCCAATAAATGGCATCCGACTCCATAGCGCCAATAAATGTATCCCGTATCAGATTGTTCAGAAAAACACCTTACGACACAGTAGCACTTCCGGCTATCAAAAACTATTATTAGTGAGACAAATCTGCTTCTCGTTGGCCAGACAATATCTACTTCTTGTCAGTCAGATGATATCTATCTCTCCTTAGCCACCTTCAATTTTCCCGCTCAAACTGACCTTATATATGCACTATGGCAACCGGTGGTCGACCAATAAGTGTTTCCACTTGTCTGTAGCTCTACGTCAGGTTAACGTATTCTTTCAACTGTGGAAAGTCTGATGAATGAACTTTGAGTTTAGACAATGATTGGGAGCGAAGTGCAAATATAAAAAGGAGCATCATTGCATCCATTTGACCATATTCCGAAACTCTTAATGAAAGAAAACAAAAACGTAAACAATTAAAGATGGATCCTTTTTTCCGAAAAATGTACGAGATCCGAAACTAAAATTTTTTAATAAAAACATTTCACTTCATTTTATGATAAAATACGTTTTAAAAATTAAATTTATATTTAGTTTTTATTATATTGTATTAATAAACAAAACTAGTTGCTTATTGTTCACTTATGTAGAATCTAACTCTATACCTCACTGTAAATATGTGTTCATTTTATGCTGATTCAATTTGNTTAAGGCAAGAAAATAATATATAATACTTTTTTGCCTTTTCTGTCAATGAGACAGAAAAAAATAAAATACTGGTGATCATATGTTAACTAGTTATTAAACTTGTTTACAATAATTTTCAGGTTACTGGCATTTGTGAGGAATCAGGAAACACTTAATTTCTCTAAATCCTGTGACAACTCTCCTGCACTCAAACTTTCTGATTTATCTGAATATAAGGATCTCTCCAAGTTTACAAGTACAAGTTTTGACAATTGATGCCTTTATGGAGATGTCTGATCAAAGAATGCCACTGTCTGCTGTACAGATGTATTTTAATAAATTTTTATAAACAATAAGAGAAACAAAAGAGAATAATCTTTTTATATTTTAATGTTATGTATAGTCTGAATTAACCAAGGGAAACACATTGTATGGATTTAGTAATTACAGATGATGGGGATATAGAAATGCAATATATGAATGTACAGCAGATAAAGTGCCTAAAGCACATTGCAAATATATGTGTGTAACATTATTGGCAATAAAAGAATATAGAATAACAGGCACATTCTAGTGTCACAAAACATGCATACAGGTTCTCCAATCATTCCACCAGCCTACATATCAACATAAAGGTTCTTCAATTAAGGCTAGTATACATCCATTTCATATATTTAAGAAGAGAGAAATGAAAAGGAAATGATTGGAAGATGTGAAATTTGATCCCACACTGCCTGGTAGTTCAATTCCTGATTATACAAACTTTGTTGTTAATTTGGCAATGAACATGCAGAGTGGTTGTGCAATACAGTAGATCCCCTGTAACACAGGTTCATATAATACGGATTTGTATAAAACGGCAAAAAAATTGTGATCGTATTTGTATAAACATGCTAAAATAGACTCGTATAATACAGTAAAATGTCATCACAGACTCGTGTCATGACAGGATTGGTCGAATCTAGACCAATAGCGGATATTGCACAAACTGTTGAGTTTAAATGAGCAGCGGACCTACTAAAAACCATTTATTATTTAACGGCCATAAAAATTATATTTATATTAATATCGTCTCCAAAGTTAAGTTATTTTTCTGCGATAAATTTGCTAATCAGGAAACACGCGCCCACCGTTCGATGCGCCGCTCTGTGACGAAAAGAAGCTTAATTAAGCAATGGTGTCGTCGAACGCAGGTGCATACTCGGTACATACTTTCAAAACTTACTTTCTGAATCACTATTGTCTCGCGACAGTTCACGTTCCTTCTCCATTTTCGTCGCACAAAACAGATTCAAAGTGACTCCTACGAACAGTGGGATATACGCTACGTGATTCCAAGTGAACCGTCGCACCATCTACCGACGTCACCTGGAAAGATTTTTGTAATTAAATTTTCCAAATTACTTGCGTGTTACCTGTAAAGTAAATAAAATAAAAATTACATATAAAACTTTAATAACAATTTTACACGTGCACAATTTTATTTATACCAAGTCATCTGTCGATAAACATCGGAAAGGTAATATTTTACACAGTCAGTAAATATATCTGCTTTTTTGTATTGTATCGCTGTTTTATTTTTATTATTTATTTTGTTGAAAGTGTCATGTCAGNGAGTGCTATTTGATGCACCGCTCCGTGACGAAAACAAGCTTAAGCAATGGTGTCGTCGAACGGTGCACACTCGGTAAGTAATTCTACAATTTTTTGTTTACAGCATAGTTTATATGGATTATTCCTAAAAAATTATGTGTGTTTTGGAAATGTTGAGTCAAATTAGTCTAGAATTGATTATTTTTATGGAAGAAAACCTTTCAAACAGCCATAGTCCCTAAACTGCATATGTGCCAGGCTGTTATTTAAGTGACTTTTACAACATGAAATTTATAAAACATGAAACATATCTACCATGTTATAGAGGGATCTATTGTACTATATTGCAATTAAGGGAATTGGTAAACATATGGACTTTAGAGTCTGATTATGATTATTGTAAAAGCACAATGTCTGAAATGTTTAAGTACTTGACATATAACTTAACCAAGTATGGAGTATGTCGAACATTTAGAAAAAGTGACCCGATCACAATGAAAAAATGCAATTTGGAAGAAGAAACATTTGTTATGTTTGTCATCTTCAAACTTTGAAAATATTTGTAAACTGAATTCATGTGCCTCATTACTGTTAAGAAGGCCAATAAAAAGTAAGACTTAAATAAAAAGTAAATCTCATGGATTAAGATATGAAAAAGAAGTAATTGCAGCATATTCTTCTTTTGTAAATACTGCTATGAAAGTATGTGGCATGTTTCTTTGTCCAAAATACCCATTTTTAGCTGCAAGCCCAGATGGGCTAGTGGATGATGATTGTCTTAGAAGTTAAATGTTCTTATTCAAATTATAAACTTCTGTGAATATGGAAAATATGTAGATTACAGAATTATTCTAAAAAAGAATCATGATTATTTCTATCAAATTCAAGAACAGTTAGCAGTGAAAAATAGACAAGTTGCTCACTTGTTCATTTATACCAAAACTGACTTCAAAGTTTGTATCATTCTGAGAGATGAATTCATTGCAAACATGATTGAAAAACTTCTTCCATGAGAATTTCAAACTGACTTTAAAGAAATCTGTTCTATAAACATTAAGTTTGTAAAATAACTGAGCTAATTGTTATTTTTATTTTACAATTTGAGTTTGATTATTTGATATTTTTCTAGATGGTGTATAAAGTTTGCGTTTTTTAAATAATAAAGAGATATTGTTTTAATTAAAAAATTAAAATTATTTTATTAACTTGCAAATTTACAAACATTTATTCAACTATAGTACAATTTTAAAATTACTGTATTGCTTTGAATTGAAGTTCCCCAATGAAGACCTTACTGTGTATGCTAGTATACATTCTTAATCTTAGAATTTATAAGCAGACAAAGATTTAAAAATACTACAAATGGAAAACAAATGAGGCTAGGGGGTCTAAAATGGAAAAAAGAAAATATTTATATACAGTATTAATAGATAGCTTGGCTATCAGTGAAACAAATGAAGAATTTCTACCAACAATGCAATGTCTAAAATTGCATAACATAAAACACACAAATATAATTAAAGTTTGGTTACTGTTGGAGGCAAGTGTTGCCTCAAAATCTTGTATGTACGGGCCATTCCTACAATATGTTCAATATATGTTCTTTTACTAGATATTTTTCTGTCTCAAGATAACAAAGTGCTGTTCATTCATGCTTTTCTTCTCATAAAAGTAGGTGTATTTAATACTAAATCTTTAGAAATTAGCAAGTCAATATTAAAATCTCTATCAGCCATTAGTCTTTTGCCTTTGTTATTTTACATAGTGAAGATCTTTCTACAACCTGTTGATTGCTTACAGAACCATCATATGCTTCTGAAACAAAACTTATTAAACCACCTGGTGTACAACCTATAGCTGCTTTTTTAATGTGACATTTTCATATGATGACCATGTAGTTTGCTGTGCAACAGAATTTTTTGGTTTGCTTATTTTGCATTCTAGAGAATCAATAACAACTCTAGTAGTTGGAAATTTTGTTTTAAAATTACTAGGCATGTATGTGTCAACAAGAGATCTTGCTCCATATATCAAATTTTTGCCATTGTAAACACATGAAATTGAATGAAGTGATAAAAATATTTTGTAATGTTTTTTCAGATAAACTGAACATCCTAATCAACTCAAAATTTGCTGAATTCACTCTTAATTATATTAAAGTCAAGAACAACTTGTTTGGCACTGAGTGTGTTACTTCCTGAAACTTGTAATATTTTAAGCTGTATGCTGCTAGTCCCAAACATATATGAAAACATATAAAGTAAGATTGTATGTAATGAAGGACAACTGTGCAAATTTTTTACAGTAAAAATTGAAAGTGAAATATAAAGGGATTACATGATCTCTACAAATTGATAATGATAACTAGTGATAAAATAATTTAAAATCAATATTTTTCACACTTTTTTAGTGATAGCTTTATTCAGAATAGGAACAAACAAATGTTTTCATTTTATTTTGTAAATCTGCTTCAGGTTTATCTTTCGAAACAGTTTTGAAATTCTACAAAGGAATGTTTATACATGCTCCATAATGTTAGTATGTAAAATTTCAAACATTTTAAATTTTAAACATTAATATTATGAAATACATGTAAACATTCCTTTGTAGAATTTGAAAGCTGAACCTGAAGCAGGTTTATAAAATGAAGTGAAACCATTTGTTTTTTCATATTCTGAATAAACCTATTGCTGGAAAAGTGTGATAAGTATTGGTTTGGGGTTTTTTCCAACTTTTTGTTTTTATATGATAAAATAATTGTAAAATATTTAAAAAGATAATTTTAATTTATAGAACTTTTTGATAATTCAGAAAAAATTGCTGTGATAAGGAAAATTAATTTTTTTAATATCTTTTGTCCAATTTTAATAATTTTTGAATATACTTTGAGTGTTAATAATTTGACACACAATTTATTTTAAATTTCTTTTTTAGTTTATTAAAAAATAGCTTAGTATTTTATATTTAAATTGCTTTATAGAAAATATGAAGAAATATATCCTCCTGATATTGGAGAATTTGTTTATATAACTGATGACACTTATACCAAAAAACAAGTCTTACGGATGGAGCATTTAATTCTTAAAGTATTGTCATTTGATTTAGCAGTACCAACAGCTTCATATTTTCTTCATTTATTTTGTTGTATTGGAAATATTCCACAAATTACAGAACATTTAGCTCAAGTAAGAATTGAAATTTTAATTTTTATTTAATTTATAATTTTAATTAATTAAATTTTGTATTATATCATGATAAAATTTCAAAAATATTTTATTTATTTAATTATTGTTTTATTTTTGTAAAATCTAATGTTTAAAATGAAATACTGATTATAGTTTAAACAAAACTTTTTAATTTTTTTAAAGTCTGTATATTATTACTGTTTCTCATATTAGTTTCTAAAACTTGTTGTCCAAGCTTATTGTCATATGTTGTTATTTGCTATAACATGTGAAGAAATCTATAATGTATTCACACTATGCCATTTCTTAAAGAAAGCATTTTTCAAATGGGATGATCATTTTTGATATTGATATCAAAAAGGTATGACTTTTTTAAACATAAATCACGGATAAATGCATTTGATATGACTTAAGCAAAATTTATACATTAAAACCAGAAATGTAGTCAGATAAATCAAGCATAAAATAAGTTTATTACCAAATTCTATTTATTTCATTTTGATTCAGTTTTTCATATTTTATAAATTGTCATTTTCGGTTTTTTTAATCATTTGTGCATTAACTCATGAATTTAAGCTGTCAAGATATTTTTATTTAGAAGATGTTAAATGTTTTGGTTTCAGTTATAAAAAGCCATGGTTTCTCAATTACTGCTAAGTTTGTCAAAAATTTTTTAAAAATTTCTTGACATTTATATTTGAATTCTTCATATATAGTTTTATATATAATATAAATGAATACACAAAAAAAGTCTACAAAAAGTTGATATCAGTTGTAGATTGTTTATAGAAAATGAATACATAGAATGGTGCTCAAAAAAAATTTTCATTACTCTCATTTCCATGACTTTGATGGAGGAAAAGGGCAGTTAAACATTTAAAGTGCAGATCAATGAAAGAGGAGGGTAATGCAGTAATGTACAAAATTATTTATATAGGAATGTCTATTTGTGAAGTTTTCTAAGAAATATCTAACTTAATGCAAAAAATACTGCATGATAAACTGGCAATGAACAGAAGCATATACAGCAGTAAATTTCATTGATATATGTGTGCAAGAAATGTGTTTTCCTGATATTCAGAGGTGTACATTATAATAATTTTGCCACTCTAATATTTTGTTGTTCCACCTTTTGCTTTAATGAAAGTAGCACATTGGCTTTGATAAGCAGAAATTTTGAATACATTCCAGAGACAGGTTATGGTATCACATGTGAATTAATATTTGATGTAACTCTTATAAGGTGGATGATTTCTTTTTCCTTACTTCCATGTCCATTTTGCACCAATATATTTGATGATAAGATCTGGACTATTCCCAGGCCAGATAGAGGTATGAGCTTGAGTGCTCTTGAAGCCATTCCTTAATCTGTTTGGGGTAAATGTGAATCAAAACAAAGAAAATGCATAACCAAAAGTATAGTAGTGTAGTAGAAGGAGTGCAGAAAGACTACCTATGCTTTTGAATCTATGGCATTCAATGAAATTTGGATCCATAGCCAGAATTTTTTTTCAGTGGGTTCATTCCTCAAATTTTATCTAGCAGTGACCATAGATGACATTTTAATCACTTTGGCCTGCCTTCCACACTTTGTTATTGGCAGTAGGCTTTTACCAAAATTTGGAGCTAAAGCTCCCTCCAAAGTTTTGTAGAAGCCTTTGCGTTTAAAGAGAATATGTGCTTGTTTTTAGTATCAAAATGGCCATAAACTGATAAGAATGACATTTAACAGTGACCATGCTGTGAGTTAACCAATTTAATGCAGGATAGTTTGATTCTGTGTGAGAAGCATCACAGCAAATCAATTACAATTGGTTATTTAACACTGCCCATTGTCTTCAGTTTTACACCTCAGAATAGGAACCACATTGAGCAGTATTCCTTGCATTGCAAGTTTCTGTTAACGTGAGTGTCCTGTAAAATAAAATGCTGTTGCTTGTAATGCCAAAAGTACCATAGTGGTGATGATGGAAACTAACTACATAAAAATTAGTTAACTATGTAGATATTGATACTTTGTTTTTATAAAAGTAGTAAAACTACTAGTTAACTACATTTTAAACTATTCAGAAATAGAAAAACAAAACATTAGACAGGATAAACAAACATTACAACCCAATACGTTATAAACTACAAGCCAACTAATGCTGTATGTTATCGGGCTAGATATTGGTTATAATAATAATAAATTATGAAACAATTTGGTACTAGAGGGAGACGTTAGGCGCCATCTCTTAATAAATTTAATAATTATAATTTTTAATTAAATAATTTAGACTACTGGAAGAAAAGAATTAACCCAGAGAGGGACTCAAACCCACAACTCCTGCTTACTGTGCAGATTTATTGCCAATTATGCTATCCGGACTGGAGGTCCAGGTTACATAATTGGTTTGTGATGGCCGATTGAGTGCCTTAGGGGGAGTTTATAGGATGTGGGTGCTGGATGCGTCCTCAGCCAGCATTGTGATAACCGTTGATGGTTGCAACATAATGTTATATATACTGGAAGAGGAGATTGGATCGGAGGTCAAGGTAGTGTAATTGGCAATGCATCTGCCAGTAAGCAGGAGTTGCTGATTCGAGTCCCTTTCTGGGCCAATTTCTTTTCTTCCAGTAGTCTAAATTATTTAATTAAAAATTATAATTATTAAATTTTTTAAGAGATGGCACCTAACGTCTTTCTCTAGTACTAAATTGTTTCATAATTTATTAGTATTATAGCTGATATCTAGCCCAATAACATATGGCATTAGTTGGCTTGTAATTAGACAGGATTAAAATAACAGTTAGGCCTATGTTTTAATTTCATCCTTATTATTTAATACTTTTTTTAACTGATGTCTAAGAATACAAGTTTCTCAAATTCTTCATTCAACATTCTGCATCATCTGTGTTAAAATTTCTCCTGACAAGGAAAACATGTTACACTACAACTCTAGTGGCAGGGGTAGTAGTGTATTTTAAAAATTATTTACATGCCAGTAGTTCTATAACATGCTCCAATTAGAGTAGGATTGGATTGATAGTTTAAGGCAATGCAAAACATGAGTGGATCTATCAAGGGGAAATGCCTTCTGGATAACTTTTAGGGAAAAATTGCCCCTATTTAGGTGCTACACACATGAAGAAAATCTAGAAAGTCCGTTGGTGAGGTTTGCATCTCAGCACTAGACCAATTACCAGTATTCAGTGGTTTTAGTCACTGGTGGGCCAGATTCAAACTAACATTGTTTTAAAAAAAGAAGAGGAAAAAATGATTAATCCAGGAAACCAAATTAAATTTTTATTGAAAATCATTTTCACTTTTTATAAAAGTGGTTCTTAACTGGTGTTCTTTGGAACACTAATGTTTTGCAAAATTATGAAAGCAGTGTACTAGCTGAAACTATGATTAGACAAACTTTAGCATAAATTCGCAGCTTATAACCCAGACAAGGTTTAACTTGCATTTTTCAGTGAACTATCTTTGTTACCTTTGCAAAGATAAGAAACTCGTATAATGTATTTAAGCAATGTTCTTTGCATAGAGAATCCCTAGTTTCAAAAACATTACTGGCAATGTTAAAACCTATACTAGACCAAGTTGTAAATCTGTTATATTATGAGGATGATTCAAAAAGTAAGGTAGCAAGAGCTCTCCTGTACGAATTTTATTTCACGGGCAGATATAGTGATACAGATTATTATGGCACTGGTATATATAATTTTTCAACATAGTCACCGTGCTTGTCCAAACATTTATTCTAATATACCAAGGCATCGATGCTGGCAGAGAAGAAATCTGCATAGAGTCGGTTTGCTGACCATACCATGACGGTTTGCTGAACTTCCATATTGGTTTGGAATCGCCTACCACCCGGATGCTTCTTCAATGGTCCAAAGAGATGTAAATCACAGGGTGCCAGGTTGGAGCTATAAGGAGGATGTTCCAATACTTCCCACTTGAAGCACCATAACAATTCAGTTTGCACATCTGTTCTGCTTTCATCAAACTCGGTGCACCAAACCCACACCTGTTTCTGTGACATGACATTACCACTGTACACCTCAACAAGTTGATGATGACTTTTTAGTGATGAGTTGCCCTTCAGACTGAATCACGCTATGCACTTCCACATTTGACCACGTTTCTGTGAGTGCAGCCATTTTCAAAATGATATTGCAAGAGTCTGATGCAACATTTGCACCATCGCCTGTGGTCTTCTGTTGCTGCCCTAATGGGAAATTCAAACAAGAGGAGGAATATGACACCCATGAGAGCTATTGTTACCTTACTTTTTGAATCACCTTCTTACATCAAGGTGAGATCATAAAAAGCATGATCTTTAAAAAAAAAATTGTATATCTATGGAGCTCAGTATATAACTTTATTTTTGCACACAGAAGTAATATGGTTCTTCAGGGGTAATGTAATATGCCCATTTTTTATAACTTAAGAATTAATTATTGGCTTTTTTCTGAAATGAAAGTACAAATTCTTTTATAAAATATTTGGTTTTCTAAAATGGCATATTTATCCAATATTTTTTATAAAGTTATTTTAGTTACACTTTTTACAAATACAATTTTTTAAATTAATGTCTTTTTACTTTTATTTATTCTATAATCTAAAATTTTTAATAAAAAGATATGTTCATGCATATTTTTGTTGTTATTTTATGATCTTAGTGATTTTGCTGTTCTGCAAATTTTTCTTAAATTCAAAAGTGTTCTGTGACTTCAAAAAGGTTAAGAACTACTGTTTTATAAGGTCATCAGCTTTGAAAATTAAGTGCATTATAATGAATACATTTAAAGAGAGAACATTTCTGTTTGAATTTTTCAAATTTAAATTACAAGAAAGTTATAATTATAAAAAAATTAATGAAATGAAGTAAAATCAAAATAAATTAAAACAGGGGAAAATTAAACAAATTGAATTAAACATAATAGTATAATGTTAAGCGCAGACTCGTAGCCACTGTTTCCGAATAAAAATTTAATTTGGTTTCCTGAATTAAGCCTTTTCCTCATGTTTTTGAATATGATGCCAAGTTCAAATGTTATTTTTGTTAATTATATAACAGCAACTGCTCACCGGGATGTATAAAGTAAATATGACGTACCAAACCTATAACCGATGCGTATCTAATTGTTCATTCAACGACAAACGTTTTCTTAACCCCTTCTGGGCTCTTCTTCAGATGAAAAGCTGGATAGAATGCCAAACAATGAACAACGAAATTTGAATAAATCCGAACTCTGTTGAATTTGAATCGTTCAGTTTGTTCGCTTCAAACAAACTGAACGATTCAAATTCAACAGAGTTCGGATTTATTCAAATTTCGTTGTTCATTGTTTGGCATTCTATCCAGCTTTTCATCTGAAGAAGAGCCCAGAAGGGGTTAAGAAAACGTTTGTCGTTGAATGAACAATTAGTCTCTGCCCGAAAAAAGAAAAGATGTGTAAAAATTTAAGTTAAATTGTCAAGAAAACAAATTATGTGTGTGTTGAAACAGCGACACTGGACTTTGACATCAACGCTCATAAAGAGTAGAAGGAAAAACAAAATTTTAGATAAAGAAAATTTAAAATTATTAAAGTTAAGACACAGTTTAGAAAGCAAAACGAAACTAAAAGAAAATATTAAAATGAGCGTAGGTGTCATAGTCAATAATTAAACGTGATCAGAGTCTAAAAGATGGTGTCAGATAAACCATCTCCAGCCGACCTTTCCCACAAACTTTATGAAGCTCCATTTACACCTGGAGACAGGTGGAAGACCAATTAGAAAACGATGATGTGAGATCTATCCAATTAGCAACAAGCCGATTTCGAAAAACTTATAAAAATACCAATTTCAAGGACAACAAGGCTTCTAAGATTTCTGCTAGACACCTGTTGTGTTCGTCGTCCTTCTCCCTTGGTGCTTCCGATCGCCACTATCTTGTGACTGTTTGCCTCTGAACTTTAACTCGCCATTGCCCTGGGGCTCCTCTTCAGCTTTACCAAAGAAAAACATCAGTTATCCAATCGATAGGACCGAAGACACCTTCAAGTTTTGGATCGAAGGACCTCTTTCTAAAAATATGTAAGAAATTTTGATCAAGAATAAACAGTTTGCCTCTGTAAAACACTTGTCTTTTGCTGCCTCTTAAAACCGCCACCCACATATACTTAGACCTTAGACCATCCCGACGGTAGGGAATAAAATCTCCCCCAATCGGCATTCTTACATTTGCTCGAAAGTTAACATATATTAGTGCTACTGAAAGATTGTTAACCAAAAGGCTCGGGGACCATAAATATAATGTTTGTACAAATAGTCTGTCCGTAGCATTTGCCCAGTTTGCAAATGAACCAAGGGTGTCAGCATGTTAGGATCAGGTTAAATTATTAAAAAAGGTGTTTTACATCAACAAGTTACAATCAATGGAAGTTAGCATGCTCAGCCTGTATACTTTTGTCCGAACACCACGTTCATTGGCATTTACTTTAGAGCTTTGTGACGTCATGTTTAACAAAATTGGTAAGCTTGGAGTGCTAGCTAGTTTGTAAGAACACTGGTTGGGGGGGAGATTTTTATTCCCTACCGTTGGGATGGTCTAAGGTCTACGCGTATGTGGGTGGCGGTTTTTAAAGGTAGCAAAGACAAGTGTTTTACAAAGGTAAACCATTTATTCCGGACGATAATGCTTACATAAAGTCTCTCATTCACAAAGTCCTGTGTTATTGGGAAATTTCGATTCTGGTACCAGTCTTGCGTCGTCGGTAATTGCGGCGGCGATCTGGTCTAGCATCGTCAGGGCCCCTGGACAGTGTTGAGAGAAAAAAGTTCAAAGTCTCTAAAGTCGGTGCACCAAAAGATGAACAGAGGCACAAAAATAAGCGGAGATATACAAACACAACAGAAGACTAGGTGGGAGTCTTGGTGGAAGTCCAGTTGTCCTTGAATTTTGCATTTTTATAGGGTTTTTGCAATCAGCTTCTTACTAATTGGATAGATCTTACATCACTGTTTTTCAATTTGGTCATCTACCTGTCTCCAGGTGTAAATGGAGCTTCGTAAGGTTCGCGAGAAAGGTCGGCTGGAGATGGTTTATCCGACACCATCATTTTCGACTCTGATCGCATTTAATTGTTGACTATGACACCTACGCTTTTTGATATTTTTTTTTCTAGTTTTGTTTTGCTTTCTAAACTGCGTCTTAACTTTAATATNGTCTAACTTTTTTTAAGTATACATTGTTGCTAAATTTCAAATTCTGGTTTCTTATAATTTTTTAGAATGAAGAATTACAGAGATATACTGGACTTCAACTTAGTGATTTTAATGACTGTATTAAATCTTTATATAAAAGCTTTACTAATGCTCCCTCCTATCCTCAACAAGCAGTAATGGAAAAATATAAATCATCAAAGTAAGTGTAAGGTTCGCGAGAAAGGTCGGCTGGAGATGGTTTATCCGACACCATCATTTTCGACTCTGATCGCATTTAATTGTTGACTATGACACCTACGCTTTTTGATATTTTTTTTTCTAGTTTTGTTTTGCTTTCTAAACTGCGTCTTAACTTTAATATTTTAAATTTTCTTCTTTTATATCTAAAATTTTGTTTTCCCGTTATTCTCTATGAGCGCTGACGTCAAAGTCCGGTATCGCCGATTCGATACTTATATGATTTGCTTTCTTGACGATTTAACTTAACAAACTTTTTTTTTCTTACATCTTTCCGTTTTGTGGGGCTATTTCCGGGGCCTCACAAGTTCGTTGTTGAGCTTTGCGCTAATTCAATATGACTGCTCCCATGAAAAAATTACTTTCTCTACAAAGTAATGAAAATGGAATTATTTTTGGAAAAATAAATGGCAGAAAGTATTTTTATTGCTAAATTTCAATTATTTGTTGTATAAAATGTTTACAATGATCTTTTTTATTGTGTAAGGTTCAATAACTTTAGATGACTTTTTTCATAAACAGATGTGAAAAAAATTAAGTTTGACTGATTGTTTATGATTAAAAGTGAAGTTTACTTTATATGTGTTTGGAATTTTCAGAAATGTTATGTTCAGAGCATTAAATAAATCGTAAAGAAATGAACAGCATTAATTAATTAATAATAATCCAAAACTACATAAGTTCGTATACTTGAATGAATTTTTACTTACATATGGGAAATGACTTCTCAAGAAATTGTATTATTTGAATACCATTTTCTCATTACAAACTAAACTTGTATGATGACAGAGTAATACTTATTTCTATTGAAATAAGCTGCTGCTTCTTCAGTTGATGTCTTAATAGCCATATGCTTTTCATCAATAGAAGCCTCTAATTCCAGGAAAACCTGATTGGGTATAAAAAATTCCATTGTTCTTACATCCTGCTCTGTGATGGAGAATTAACAACCTTATTCCCAACCTTATTACCAACCTTAAAATATTCCATGCAGTCTGTCTAGACATATTAAAACGATCACTAATACCCTTAGAGAAAAGAGAGAAAGAAGAAATATTTTGTATTTAATGTCAATTATTTGTTAATTTTAAACTCAGTTTAGTTACACCATAAAAGAGCAACGTCACATCCATTCACTGGGATTAAATATGTATTATATATATGTATAATCTGCTATTCTCTTATATACTGCATCTGATTTCATATATTGCTTCGTATAAACAAACATGAATGATTCTTGATTTGCCAATGCCCATAGGCAGCATAAAAGCTGCTTTTGAGGGGAGACAGGTCATCTTCCAGAAGAAGTAATTTTTCTGTGTCTAAAATTGGACTTATTTTTTAAAGGAGACTTTCAAAAGATTCTCTTGTAAGTCTAAGTTGCTGTTTAAAATTGTTGGATTATAAAAAGGTACAGTCTCTTCAATAAAAGTTTCTATCTTTTTTATTTGACCTTAGTTTTCTTTTTTCATTTTTTCTACAATTATATTCACAATAAGATCATCCTTGTCTGATTTGGAATCAAGTAGTTCTAAATGTAATGTAGCATTTAAAATAGCAGCTTTGACAATATTATTTGCAGGAAACTGCCATATTTCTTGTTAGTGTTTGTGTTTACTTTCAAACTGGACATGTAAGCATGAATACACTTGCTAATGACGTCTCTTCCAGTGTTCAGAAGTAGCACTATTAGCTCAGAAGTAAATGTACCCTTTGAAATATTCCCAGCATCTAGAAAGAGTGAATGCATTAATTTCAAGGAGAAAGAAACATTATCCAAAGCANATAATAACACCTGTCTGTACACTGCTCATGTCACATTATCCAAAGCATGGCACTCTTTAGTTGATAATCCAATGAGGCAAGAGAACAGCATAGGCTCAACTTAAAAAATTTTTGTTAATAACATGTGTCATGTGTAATTATTTTATTTTAAAAATACATAAATTGTTTGTTTTTGAATTTTGTAAATTTAAAAATAGCAGTTATAGTTCTACCATTAGAACTCTGTTCTTTTCTCTAATTTGTATTTTAATATGTTTTTAACCTGAGGTTATGGAAAAGTGTGTAAGGTGTAGTGTGATTGGTATATTTGTTTCCTGTTTTTCTACAAGTGCTTTCTGAAGCATTAAAGGGATAATTTAATAAGATTATCTGGTATTTTTTAAAAATTATTCATCAAGAGCAATACTATTTTGTTTTTCTTGTTATGTTTTGATTTTTTACGTATTTATGGTATAATTATAAAATTTATGCAATTGTTTGTAGTACCTTTGTGAACTTTCTCTTTTGGAAGCTGATCCTTACTTGCAATATTTACCAAGTGAGATAGCTGCTTCAGCATTATCACTTGCAAATCACACATTAGGGAGAAAACCTTGGGTATGTTTTTTTTTTCTTATTGTCTAACTTTTTTTAAGTATACATTGTTGCTAAATTTCAAATTCTGGTTTATTATAATTTTTTAGAATGAAGAATTACAGAGATATACTGGACTTCAACTTAGTGATTTTAATGACTGTATTAAATCTTTATATAAAAGCTTTACTAATGCTCCCTCCTATCCTCAACAAGCAGTAATGGAANTTGCTGGAAAAGTTAAGCTCGTGCTGGATTTTTTTTTTCTTTCTTATTGAATTGACTCTTTAAGATTACTTTAATAAGTTTAAGAAAGCATCTATTTTTTAAGATAAATTATCACAATAATGCAGACAGTCAATTTAAGAATATCTTTTTTCAAATATTATATTTCCAACTAATTCATTGAATGACTTCATGGTTAAGGGATAATTTACTAAAAAGCAGGGCTCGAAAACTATCTGGTTCTCGTGATTTTTTGTGATTGTTAGATTGACACATCATTGTTTTTCCCTTTCCTACATTGGCTAAAATCATTGGGAACAAACCCTTCTATATTCGTAATAGCATGTTTTGTTATTACCGGTATAGAAAGGGCGTGTTTCAAAAATAATGCTAAAAGTTGTCCAAATAGTAAAATCAAAATAATGAAGTGCCAAAATATGAAATTATGCTATTTTCCCTTCTTGAGATTTATAAGATTATCTTTAAAACTCACAACTTCGCATATCTGAAACTAAATGAAATTGTTGCTTCGACATTTTCTGCTCAAAGAGGCTTATATTAGTATATTATGTATGTAATTGAAATTTTTGCAAATTTGAATAAAATTATTACACTTGAATTATTGTTAAAGTAGAAAAGGGATTGGAAATGAAATTTTTAAAATTTCTTTTATTCTTATGTAAATTTTAGTCTATCTGAAAATATTAAACAAAGCAAAATTTGTTGTTTATAAAGTTTTAAATTTTAAGAACTTTGGTTTTAAATTTGATGATAGATATATAATTTTACATAAGTCTTTTGAATGAAAAATATCATTATAAAAAGAATTAGTGCTTCATACTATTAGATTCAATTTTGTAAATAAATAAGTTTTAAAAAAATGTTCTATCAATACTAGATTGTTCCTTTTTACATTTGAATTTTAATCCTAAAATATGAGTTACACCCAAAAAGTTTCTGAACTGTTTTAATAAAAAATAATAAATAAACTTATTCATGTAGGAGTTATTAGATATTTTGCCTTCAAAGTAGTCTTCTCAACTCCTAATGTACTGCTTCCAGCAGTTCTTTCACTTTTGTATACTCCTGGAAATCTTTTAGAATAGTGTATAGCTCTACTAGCAAATTTGTTTTGATATCCTCAATGTACTCAAAATGTTGAAAGGTCAATATGGTTTTCACTTTAGCAAGCAAAATTTTCAGGTACCTATTGAGTACACAAGTTGTGGGATGAGTTTTTAAACAAGTCGCAACCAACAACAAATGTACTAGTATGTTATCATGATACATTTCTACTCTATGAATTTGGTCTTTCATTTTTCTCTCTGCCTCTTGCAGATGCTGCACCTCAGTATTCTTTGTTGACAATTTTTGTAGTTATGTTAATCATTTGTTAACATTGATGATAATAGAAAATGTGAGTCATCTTCAATATTCATCTTTAAAATGTTTGTGCCACTTGTATGTTTGTTTGAGTTTAGCTCATGCCTTCACTACTAAATGTTTGTTTAAACATTTTCAAGTATCTCTGTGTGAATATTTTATTACACAAAATTTCATACATACACTCCTTTCTCATGGAGATCAATCTGATATGTTCCTACACATCTATTGGACATGGCATGCTGTTTTGAAAGTTTGAAAATTTTTCAGACACATCATGTATTTAGTAGTTATGTGAAACTAAAAATAATATAAATTATGAGAATTTACATATTAAATTATGATTTTACAGAATGTTTTTGCACATATAATAAGTTATGAACTAAAAATTTCAATTTTTATACTGTATTTCTGTTGTGTCTCAAATAAGCTGGCTCAATAATGTGAAAATTGTATAGTTTGGTTTTGTTTGTGAATGGTTATATGAAATATATTTGGAAAGTAAAGATACAGGACCAGTAGAAATCCAAAGAAAATTATTTTTTCAGCTTCCTGCATTGCCACTTATGTTAGGGTCTAATTCATGTGACAGAAGTCATCTGAGTTTTAATTGCAACATTGTTATGCTTGTAGTGTGTGTGTTTAAAATAGCAGTGTGAATTTGTAATCCTGCCAAGTGCAAGATTTATTCAGTGATTTGATTCCTTTGCGTGAAAGGAGAAACTGCTGCTGAAATTCTGGTTTCTGTTTGTATCAAAGACAGTATGAACAGGCAAAACATAACAAAATGGTGATTACTGTATAATAACACCTGTCTGTACACTGCTCATGTCACACAAGAGTTGTTGCAGACATTCAAGTGAAAAGTTTTGGAATATCCACCACTCAGTCCAGCTCTCACACCAAGCACTTATCACTTGTTTCTAAAATCAAAGGAACATCTCTCTGGAAAGAAGTTTGATGATGTAAAGGTTTAAGAAGTGATGACATGGTTACAAGAGCAGTCAGGAGATTTCTATGCTATCAGCATCAAGGAGTTTGCCAAATATATTGAGGTCCTTAGTGACTATGTTGAAAAATAAACAAAAACATGTTTTAAAAGTATTAAGTCAATCTAATAATAAAATGCTTTAGAAATATTTTCTGGACTTTGTATCTGTACTTTATGAATATTCATTGTATTTAATCAACCTTAATTAAGGATATATTTCACTAAGTTTTACTTCTAATTGATAAGTATTCATTTTATTATTAATATTTAGATACTATTATTGAACCACTATGGAAAATTTCAAATACAACTGTAAAATAAAAATAATAATGCTAATTTAATTTTTTATCGTTTTTCTCTCTAAAAAATTTCATTCAAAAATTTTTAATAAATTAAGAGAGAAAGATCATAATAACTTTAAATTATTATAAAATCTAATTGCATTGAACAGTAAAGTTCATATTTAGTTTTGACATTGAATTATTATAATAATTATACTGAATTTATAATTTAATACAAAAATAATTTTATACTTTATTTAATCTTTTCATAGGTTTCATTCTGTGTCATTGATGACACCTCCTGCAAGTCTACCGTGATGATTGATAGTCTATGGATATTTTTAAAATTTTGTGTAAATTATAGTTCATGTTGAGGCCAGATTAATATGGAATGGAAGTATATAAATGAATTAAGAGTGAATGTGAAAGAACAAGAACTCGTTTGCCTCAACAATTTCATTTTCATCAATATCATATCTGCTCACATGATGATCATCAGTATATTTTTAAGTATAAGAGATGTATGTGAATGTCTTTTCCTTAATGCATGCTTGTATGTAACGGTTTTATGGTCAATGATATATATAATCTATCGTGTTCTTTTGGAAAAAATTTATGATCCCGTTTGTTTTTAAATATTTAATCAATAACATTCCATTTTTAAATTCTTCAGTTGTTTACCTTAAACTTTTTACATTTAAATTGATGTGACGTAATTCAATGTTTGGTGCTGTCCAAAATTTCAACTGAAGTGTCAAAATTCTTAAATAGTCTCATGCATCTGTTGAATTGATCTGTTTTCCTTTCTAAAATACTTGATTTAAATTAATGAAAATTTTGGGATTTTTCTCTGTATTTTATAAAAAAAAAAGAGAGAGAAATTATCAGTGTAAAAAATATTTAATTGTATATTTTTAGTAAAAACAAAAAACAATTTATTTTGTATTAATTATTCAATGATTTTAAGTTTTAGAAAAATTTATTAGTGAATAAAATGCCATTACCTTTGCCAAATATACAACAAAGTGTAGAAGAGTTGGTTAGTTGAAATTTTGTTTTCATTATAGAGCCATTTTTTATTTTTAAATATATTTTAAAAAATTAATTCATTTAAATCAATTCTATTTTTGTTTAGGTAAGATTCTCAGTTTTTCAATAAAATAAAATGTACCTGAATTTTATTTATGCTGTATTGTTACTAATAGTTCAAGTGAAGGATTTACATTCTTGTGTATGTCAAAAAACTAAATTACTTTTGTCAATATTTTAGAATCAGACATATTTAGAATTGTGCATGATTATTCATCTGTTATATGTATATATTAAATTATATATTAATTTTGTAACAGAATACATGCAATAATAACCTTTTAGATTAGAAATAAATTAGTCACAAAGTATTAAATTTGACCATTAAAAAAATTTCATCTTTTTATTTTATAAATGGAATCAAATATAATATTTAAAATAAGAATATCAAATAGAATACATTTTATAAACTGCTTAATTATAAGAATTTAAGATTAATATACATTTAGTAACTTTCTTAATTGATGAACAAAACTGAAGTTTTCATCTAAAACATTAGAAAAACTAAGATTTTTCTTTGCCATAAAAATAATTATATAATGGGAAAAGCTAAAATTATTAAATATCATTTTTCTCAAAATTTGACTATCTATGGAGAAAATATTTCAAATGAGATTTCAGTTCAAAATATTTCAAATTTATGACTTCAAAAAAGATTAGATTATTACAACAATACATAAGTTAATACAGGTATCCTTTGTTTAACATTGGATTTGATTGAGGTGCGAAATTAATTGTAGCAATCCCTTTATATATGTGGCAGAAGTTTTGATTAATGCAGTTTTAACAGCTGTCTTTACTTAACTGTATTTCAATATATGTGATAGTATTGAGGGATTAATTAACTGCGTTAATCAAGGGATACCCATATAGTGTTGATAATTAGATAAAATTGTAGGAGATTATTGTTCTATAAAAACAATTCTATACAGTACATAAGTATTTTTATATACTATATTAAATGTTCAAAAAGTAATGTCATTGCAGGGCTATTGCAAATTGAAATTTTGTTTCTTTTCTTGGATATGTTAGATTATGGTTCATCATCAGATTTTGAATACAGATGAAAATTATTTTAAAATTTGATAAAAATTTTGATACTACTGAATTTTAAAAAGCTTTCTGTGGGGAAAACTAAAAATAATTATATAAATAATATTTTTGGATGCATCACAAGAAAATATCATCTCGTGAAGACAAAGTTAGGATTGAAGAACATTTGAAATGGTATAATATAAGGTAATGGTAGATGGAATATGTTTGTTGATTTTTAGAGTAAGTGCTTAATTTCAAAACAAGAAAGGCAAAACTTTTAAACATGTTCAGTTGAACAGTGTGTTTCTTTGAAAGTTGGATGGAATATTGATATTAAGATTATGATTAGCTTTCAGTTCATTGATTGAAATAACACTTTAAATTACAAATAAACTGCCTTTATTATGCAAAGACTTTACTAAGGAACTTTGTTAATTCCGTCATTTTCTTTCCCCGATCATTTAGCATGGGAATTTACATATCAATTCAAACTGGTTAACTCAAATTTTGATATGTATTCCATAAACTCTGAAATTTTAATCCAAATAACATTCATCTATTGAATAAACTAATCAGAAAATTTGTATTAAGTGCAGGAACCACTTATGACTAAAAATAGTCGTGATAGGGTTACGACTAAACTTCTAGATGTGTAACCTAGATACTGTAACTGCCATTCGAACTTGCTTTTTTTTGTTTTATTTGATGGCTGATGGATTTCTCCAACTGGCTGATGGATTTCTCCAACTAGCTGATGTAATAAACAGCTTTTTGATAAATTAAAAGAGAGTGTATAGTATGATTCTATATAAATTTTTTTACCTTTGGGACAAAATTTTAAAAATATAACAATTGTAAAGAGCAGTACATTTATCATTTAAAAAAGATCGATTCTAGGCATGAAATATCACAATTTAAAAACAATTAACTGAATGATTATTCTATTAAGCATTTTTGTGTTTCTGGACAAACATGTTTACATTGGGTGCATATACTTTTTGAATTAAACTGATCCAAGATAGATTGATCAGATCAGAGTAATCTGTGTACACAAACTCCATCTAGGATCAAATTAATACAAATGAAGAGTAGGAATGTTTGGATTGGATAAAAAAGATTAAAGATGGCCACCACCATGGTAAATTAAATTCAAGCTTACAGTTGACAGCAAAGAAGTATGTTTAACTGTCGACAATGAAACGTGTGGGTTCCCAAACAAGGTTCAAACTTGAGTAAATCTCAAAATTCTTATGTGACGCCAGACGTAAACAATGAGACTTGGAACTGTTTGAGTATGTCAAACTATCTGTCAACGTCTTAGTGGAAGACAAACTAACATGAGCGCTCATAAATAGATCATTGACTCATGAGTCTATAAAATGTTGGCCAAGATAAACCTTTTCGAACAAAAAAAAAGGGAAATTTTTGATAGATGAAAATGATCATTAAATTCGTAGACGTCAAAAAATGGTATAAACAACAGCCTGAATTATGAGCATGGGTGTTATTGTTTTATAAACAATCACCAGGCAGAGTTGACAAAGAGGTATCAAATGGACACCTCAAATTGGACCTTTCCCACGACCCAAAGAGATTAATTGTCTTGCACCTGGAGACAAGGGAGAGACCAATTGGGAGGCGAGGAATGGGACGAGGGACCAATGCGAATAGCGGGGGAAAAAACTGTAAAAATCAGAATTTCAAGGTCGAAGAGGAGTCTCCTCTGTAATCTGCAAAAAGTCGTGATCTGTATTGAGTTGTCATTGCCATCAACTTAGAACTCCACCGCACAATTCCCAATCGTCCATTTTACTCAGCGATCTCATCTTGTCCACCCCAGGGCTACGATCAACACCAAAGTTCTCACCTCTTCGTCTCTCTGAAGGACTGTCAATTGTTGATGTAAGCATAAATGTTAACAAATAAACGGCTTTCTTGTGAAAAACACTTGTCATCATTTGCCTCCTCCATCACAGCCCACATACAACCGCCCCTGAGGTTCATCCTGATGCGGGATAAATTGATCCCACCTAAAAATTGGTGACCTTACACAGGTGCCGAGGAGTGGGTTTCCAAGTCCCGTATCTCCACTGTGTCGGCTACCTTACAAAAGTACTGTACTTAAAGATGTTTTTATTTACCACTTATATTAAAATATCCAATATATTGAGATAGGCTGTTGTTCGAGATTCTGCAATAAATAGTTGTAGATTATTCTCTAATTTTTTTAATCAATATCTATAAAAGTCAAAAAGCAATGGTCAGATTTCAGGGAGAGGATGCCAAATGGATTCAGATTAAAAAAAAGGAATAAGGTGGATGTGGTTTGTCCCAAACACTAACATCTACAGTGAATGGATAATGATAGAAGCATTCAAAAATCTAGACAAAGGTGTAAAAATTAATGGACATCTTATCAATAACATTATGTATGCCTACAATATCGCTCTGCTATGTAACATCGAAGAGGGGTTACAGAAAATTCTAAATTGGTTGAAAGAAGTGGGAAAAGCAAGATACCAAATAAAAATAAACATAAATGTGAACAAAACGAAAGTTATGATAATCTCAACAGAAGAAAACAAAGATATAAAGATTGTTGGATAGAAAGAAGAGGTAAAAGGATAGTTGAATACCTAGGAAGTTGGATAACTGAGGATAACAGATGTAATTATGAAATTAAAAACAGAATAAAAAAGGCTAAAGATGCTTTCACACAAATATCGTCAGTATTAAGAAATAGAAATGTATGCAAAAAACAAACTAAAAATACTTAAAGCAATGATTTGGAATGTGGTTACATACAGATGAGTCATGGACAGACAATAAACCAAAAGGCAATTAATAGGATAAATTTCTTTGAGATGAAGTGTCTTAGAAGAATGGAAAGAAATTGGTTATTCTCTCTATTCAACTAAGAGATTTTGAGTAGATTTGGAATGGAAAGAAACTTGTTTCTTTGTGATTTTTGTTAACTCTATAATTTTACTATATAAAGATATATTTATAGCTACAAAATAAAATGCTATAAATATACTATATAGCAGGGGTGGCCAACCTGCAGCTCGTGAGCCACATGCGGCTCTTTGAAGGATTATTTGTGGCTCTCGATAAATGTACCCGAGTTCCCTTTTCATTTTTGAGTTATTATATTTTTAAAAATTATTATCGTTCCGTATGTGTTTCAAAATGTCTTTTAAATTACTAACAACAAATATGAAAGACTAAGTGCAACGTTGTAACAAATTTCATTTTCGTCCAAGTTAATTTAAGAATGATATGACTCATCGAAAACTGTGCGAATAAACATAAACAGTGGCGTAATCGTCCGTTATCGACTGATTCCAGACCGATTTTGAATTTGTAAACTGTCTTTGCAACGGACAGTTGACATTGTGCTCCGGAGGAAACAATTTGTATCACTCTTGCTACGAATATAATTTGTAATCTGGAATTTTTTGCATACCTTTTTAATACGTATTTAATTGCGGCTCGTGAAAAATTTCAAATTGTGAAAAATGGCTCGGACTATCAAGGAGCTTGGCCACCCTGGCTATATAGTATATTTATTACATCATGTATTTTATTATATATCAGCACAAATTATAAAATAACAGAAGTAGATATTTTAAAAGTATTTACTCAATTTAACTTAATTACAAAAATTTTTCAGTTTTACAATTAATTTAATATTTGCTTACAAAAATAATTCATTTTTTTATAGTTAACAATAAATTAAAAAATATAATGTATTCCCAAAATATTCATCAAACTTTCAAAGACATCTTTCACACCAAAAAAGATGAAAAGCTTTTATGAGAAACATGGTCTAGAAATGCATGGTTGTCAACTGTCTTGCTCCCAGAAAGACAGTCCCATATTCAGTGCCTTGTCCCTTGTCCTGCAATTAGTAATCCAGCAATCGTTTGTCATCTAAGACTATTTTTGGTATCAAATCAAACATATTATGCCAAAATTTTGTTTGAAGACCTTGTCTTCAACATTTTCTGTTCTAAAATTCTTGATTTATAGAACATGAATGCATTCATGTTCTATAAATGTTCTACAAATAAATAAATGAAATTTCAAAAAAAGCCAAGACTTGCATTGCTCTATAACAAGGAAGTACTGTATAAATAGTTTTATATTTTTGAAGGAATGGAAATGCTTTTCTGTTTTCAAAGAGACTTCTGTATTTCTTAAATTTATAAACTATGTCCCTCAGAGAGTAGCATTTGTCCTTCATTTCAGACCATGTTGTCTCTCACTGTTACAATATATGGTTAAAGGATCGGAAATACTTTTTTCATATAAACATTGTGACATGTCTAGACAAACATTGTTGTACAAAAATTAATGATGATGATAATGCATATATGTTGGTATTTAAACTACTAAATTGTCAACATGCTAACAAAAATTTATCAATTAGACAGTTTGATCACTTTACACAAATTAAAACATCTAAAAAACCAAATATCCAGCAGAGTAAAAGAAATAAGTGCTAACATTTTACAGGTTTTAATTCAAGTATACCCAGTTTTTGAATGGTGGTATTCCATGAAATTGAATTTCTGATATTTGCAAACTTTGTGATTTTTCTTTATATCCTATATTTTAATCATTTCAAATAAAAACCACAGCATGAATTATTTATCTTTACATGAAAAGTGCTGCTACACAATTCAAAAGTACCTTATATATAATTAGTAAAGAATGAAAATGTTTTGTTTTAATCTTTTTCAACTGTAACACTACCAAACAGGCATTACATCAGGACACCATTCATATCCGATAATATGAGATACTTCAAAACAGGTTTTGGCAATATCATGTTGTTCGTCTTCAATCATGGATTCTTCAAGGACATACAGTTTCTTTAGACGAGTTCCACAGATTTTAACTAGTTCAAGTATTGCCGAACATGATATCTCACACATTCCTAAACCCAAAGATGCAAGTTTGGGACAACCACGTGCCACAGACAAAATTTCTTGGTCAATAATGGAATTTCCATTTGATCCAATAACAAGTTCCATCAAACATGGGCAATGTTTTGCCACTTTAATTAATATTGATTGCGGAACATAATTACAAAAATATAAATGAGTAACGGGAATGTTTACATTAAAAAATTGGTTTAGAGCATTTTCTAAGCTTAAAAAAATGTACATAACAAGTGACATACTTGGTGAGTGCTTCACTAGAGCCTGCCAACTTTCAGATGAAACATGATGAACTGCAATAGCCTAATAAAAAGTAAAATAAAATTCTAATTGAAAATTAATTTCATAAAATGTTGAATTTATAAGTTCAGCTTGCT
Organism: Centruroides sculpturatus; assembly: GCF_000671375.1. Taxonomy (NCBI): domain Eukaryota; kingdom Metazoa; phylum Arthropoda; class Arachnida; order Scorpiones; family Buthidae; genus Centruroides; species Centruroides sculpturatus. The sequence goes on from NW_019384679.1 coordinate 27,352, forward strand.
TATTTTTTGTAAAAATTAAGTTATGGTATTTTATTAAGAAATATTTTAACTTCATGAAGTTAAAAATATTTTATAATCAATACAATAATTATGTTACTGAATGTTTGAAGACTATACAGTATTCATAAAATTAACTTTTTTTTTATTCCAGAATAAAATGACAGAAGATACATAAAAAATGTTTCAAATTCAATTAGCTGTAGAAAAGTGCAAAAGTATTATTTTAAAAATTAATTAATAGTGGCAAATAAGTTAATAATCTTTCTCACCCTTAAAGCTTGTTAGCTTTTGAGATGAAAAAGATGAAACTATAATTTGTCACCTTCTTTTACTATATAACACATATGTAGAAAGTTTTTCTATTTTAGAAATATCCAAACATTCGAACTAGTTACACATGGCTACTGTTTGACAAAGGCACGTATGTTGCAAGGAAGCTAAAGTGGTACAGTAGAACCTCGAAAACTCGGCTTTCGATAACCCAGCACTCCGGATAACTCGGCCACACCCTGGCAGGGCAAAAAAATCCTTAGTTAATTAATTTTCATTATAGACAACTTTATAAAAGTATAAAAGCTCTCATAAAGTATTTTTCTGAGGTCTGTCTTATCAGGTAAATTACTGTACACAGTGTATTCATTAATTTTCATTTTCATGTAGTAAAGGCTCT
>NW_019384679.1:28229-66173 GCF_000671375.1 Centruroides sculpturatus
TAGTTAATTAATTTTCATTATAGACAGCTTTATAAAAGTATAAAAGCTCTCATAAAGTATTTTTCTGAGGTCTGTCTTATCAGGTAAATTACTGTACACAGTGTATTCATTAATTTTCATTTTCATGTAGTAAAGGCTCTGTGCCTTCATAAAGTACGTACTTTTCCTTTGCTTAAGGGTATTTGGGCAGTTTATTCTCTGTTATATTCTCAAGTAAACAATACATACAAGTACAGTACAGTATTTTCTGAGGAAACACTCGTACTTATTTTTTTTAATCCCATTCCCGATAACTCGGCATTTTCACAAACTCGGCCACCCTTCGGTCCACATTAGGCAGAGTTTTCGAGGTTCTACTGTAATTAAAATCGGCAGTGGCATCAGCGAAGGTTTTTTTCTGCTGACGGCTGAAACATAACAGCGTGCACCGGGTTAAAATCAATTGTGAATTCACTTTTTGTCTTAATTGTTCATAGCCACGAGAAGCGTTCAATAAACATCGATTGGGTTCACTCCCTATTCCTATATATTAGTGCATGCATATTTTGTTTTATACAATATAACATTTACGTGTTTGTCACAGATAAAGTTTTTTGACATATTTTGATTATACAGTAGTTTTATACTTTTTGTTTTATAATTTGACTTTGTTTGTTTAATTCATTTTTCAGTTTTACAGTTTCCTCGAAGAAATTTTTGGAGGGATGCAGAAAGGAACGATAACTTATGCCTTTTAAGTTTTTGCTACCTGAGCTACCTGGCTTTACTTGGAAATCGGTTTGGTTAGGTTTGGTTACGATAATGCGACACGTGGGCAATGCCTCTCAGGAGGACTTTCTATAGGAAACTGGCTCAATTTAGGTGTTACAAACATGAAGAAAACCCGGAAAATGCACGAATCCACTACAATTACCAGTATTCAGTAGTTTTATCAACTCAGCCAATGGTGGGCTCGAATAAATCCTCAGGAAGGGATCAGTTGTACCCTATGCACTCCTAAATTCGCCTCTGCTGATATTCTAAGATAAAATAAATACAGATATAAGTCGAGTTATAGTCGGCTATTTTACTTGTGGTGATCGATCAACAACGATGTTTGGTTGAGGTTGCGCAGTTCGTAACTGACGAAGAACAGAACAAGTAAAAATGGGCTAGTGTTCAAACTGCCCTTTTATTGCAAAGGTTCTACAATCTTTAGTCGTTAAGATACTGCCAGATTCGATAAATATACTGGTCTCTCAGCTACGGATAGCTTTCGTAGCCTTAGAGCTACTGGTAGCTGAGAAACCAATATATCTATCGACTCTGATACTGCTAGTTGTTAGTATAGGTCTGCAATTTTTAGTTTTTCATTGGATACATGCCTTATAAAAACCTTCCGGAAGATATTGTGCAGTGGTTGGTTGCCATAATAGTCAGAGAGTATTTTCTAAGTGGTTTGAAGATGTATGTGATGTACACGAAAACACGATGCATCGAAATCGTCTGTATATTCAGCCATTCCAGTTAAATAATTATTCATTTTCACGTGATGACATTTTTTAAAATCAATCAATCAAGCTTTATTATATCATATAACGGGAACTATTACAAAAGGATACAAATTACATTGTTATGTTAAAGTTGATATACGGTATGAAGAAAAAATTTACAATTTATATAATGTTAACATGGCAAAACTGTCACCTAATAAAATTTGATAAAAAAATTCAGATGTCAGTTTAGCAACTCTGATATTTGAAATAATGTTACAAGAATCAAGAAGGTGTTTTCTCATAAACATCACTGTCATTCCACAAAAAGAACTCCTAGAGTCACACGAAACATTAATTATTTTATTGTTTAAGTTTATAGAAAACCTATTTAAAATTGTGTAGCAAATGACTTTATTCTGTAACTCAAATTAGATAATAAATATAATGTTGGAGCCCATATTCCAATAAGAAAAGATCCAGAGTTCCAACCTCTTTCACTGAAATAATAAACATGTAACCAATATGTCTCTTAGATGTTGATCGCAATCTAGAAGAAACAAACTTTTACTTGAGAATTATGTATAGCTAAAGGAGGACAGTCCAATATTGTTTATTAGTCCTTTCTATAACAGGCCGAAAAAGAATTATTATTAATACGTGAAAGTTTTGTACTGTATATATCAATTTTCGATAATTGTCTTCCTGTAATTCCATGTTTCCTCCAAAACCGAAACAAATTTATCAATAAATAGCGAGAGGAGGTGTTCCCAATTCCATTCTCAGTACAGATCCTGAGTTAATCTGTTAATATGGAACACCTGCTTAAATTAGAACAACTTTAGTCCCACGATTAAAATTTAAAAAGAGAATAGTTAACCAGCCATGCATTTACATCCAGCTAGATAAATAACTGCCATTATTAGACACAAGTCCATACAGAATGATGACTTACAGAAAGGGTTTGTGATGGCTCTATATTTGTCATAAGGACATAAATGTTTTGTGACAACTTATTAATTAAAATTTCACCTATTTTACCACTTGAAAAATAATTGTTGTCAAGATTCCTGTCATTAAGCATTTCTTGATAATCACAGGCTTTACTTTTAATAAGGTATTCAAATACAGCTGGATATTCTCTCGTATAATTATTTCAAGATTTTATAGTATTAATTAGTGAAAACGATTGTCCATTTGAAAATAAATTAGAAAATACAATTGTGTAGAAGAAACTGTGCAAAAATCCGCGAAAATTTTGCATCAGACTTAATTCTGATACAATTTAAAATATAAAATCCGTTACAATTACTAACAAAATTGGGCATTATGGATGAATTTCTATTAGTAATTTCAAAATCAATTATATTCCCAGTTCCTAGTTTTTGCAGTAGCTTAATGGCGGCGCGACGGTGGCGCTACTGTACGGGAAAATAATGAACCTTCTCTGGAAAATTGTTGATATACAGTACTGTATGTCTTTTCATAAATACTTAAAATGCAATTTCTTTATTCACTTATTTTACTTTCTTAAATTAATGTATCAATCATCGACGATTCACAAAAACGACATTATCATAAAAACCCATAAAATTAAATGTTTTATAATTTTCTATTTAATGCGAAATTTTAATGATAAAAATTTCCAACAGATGGCAATATCTGTATCTCTAAATTCATTACAGTATTCTTTTCTCCGGAGAAAAAAATTTTTAAATTTATATCCAAGTGCTGTACAAAATTAAATCAAAATTATTCAAATAATTATTTGCAGAATTTAAATATTATTATTATTATTAAAGCTCGAAATTTTTGAAGTTTAATTTTGAACTCATTAGAATTTATTAGTATCGTTCTAATGAATGGAATCGATTTTACGTGGTGTGTAAGTGACCAGACATCTCAAATTAGGGGAAACAGTCCCGCTTTTTAATATATTATACCGAAAAATGTTTGTTTTTAGATTGTTTCATTAATAATTCAAAAATTGTAAATCAAAAAAATGAATTGTATACCAGTTAGAGTAAAAATTTTAATACCCAATTGTGCGGATCAGTTATAAAAGAGAGTTGATAATTTTTGCTAATTATCTGAGTTTAAAAACAATTAGCAACGAGTTGAATAACTTTCCCGGCGGCTAAGTGATTTTATTTTTAAAATAACATTTATATCATTAACCATAATAAATAAAATTGTATGTGGCGCCATCTGTTATGCGATTTTGTTGCGTTTTATATTATTAATTACTATAAAATAGCAAAATGCTTAATTTAGAGGGCAGTGATGAGTTTTGTACAATGATTGTAAATGCTTATAATCAGTATAATCGTCATGAAGTCCGATCCTACTGGAGATACACACTATCCCGTTATCTCCCAACCCCTTGACCTTTAACAACCAAAATTTAATAGCATCAATCCTCCTAACACATAAACCCTCTGCAAAATTTCAGAAATTTTTGACAAAAAGCACAGGCGTTATTAAGCTTCAAAGAAAGTAAACAAAAATCGTGCCTCCCACACACTAACATCCATACATATAGAAACCCCCAAGTTTTTGACCAATCGCCATACTTTCCATCTGTTATATATAACAGAGCTTGAAAAGTTGAAATAGCTTTTATACTTTTACATTCCTGCAAACTTACATAAATGAAAATCTTTAATTTACATGTATTTTGAAATATATCTCCATTATTACATAAAGTAACTAATTAAATTTTTAAAAATAACTAAAATTTCTTCGGTTTAATATTTTTAAATTTAAATTTTTTATTATATAAACCTTATAATTTAACATGTAATCAATTGAATTACTCGGTGATTCGTTACAAACTCATGGAACAACGTAAGACTGTCACAGAAGCCATTGTTAATGAAATGTCCTGCGCTTGTCACTTGAAAAGGGGTAATATTGCAAAAAGATAATGCAAAACCACATTCTGCAAGAATGGCTAAGAAAAAATTAGGCAGTTAAGATGGGAACTTCTACCACATCCTCTATTTTTGCCGGATATTGCCCCTAATGACTAGGTCCTTAGAATACAGCATAAGAAATAAAACCTTCCATTCGCAACATAATGTACAAAGGAGTTTAGTATCCAAAGAAAAAAGTTTTCTTCAGAAAAGGAATTCTAAACTTAGTAGATTGTTGGAATAAGGTTATAATTAACAATGCGATTATATAATTAAATAATGTTAATGTTTTCTTTAACGTATTAACACTTGGACCGTTGAAGCTCACAGTTTATTTTTTCAACGTAATGTTTTGTTTCATTTTATATCATTACACAATTCAAATCGAATAAGTACTTAATTTGGAATGCTTTTTAGCGCTTCTTTGACAATGGAGGTCGCGTACTGTGCAAGCCCGCTTGCGGCGGCCCCAGACGTAATTGTAATTGCAAAGTTGTAATTGTTCTCATTGCCAAAAAACATACAGCTTTGATAAAGCAATTCTTAAATTGTTGATTGCAGAACCTGTCTCCAAATACTTGAAATCCATAAAATGGTTTGAAAGACATTGAATTGCTTGGTCAGCACTTTGAGTGATGTTCCACAAGTTACATTTGGGATTAACCATTTGTTTCTACTGACTTTTAAATTTTGAATTACGCTTTGATTCATAGGTTGAAAGAGTGAAGTGACATTCGACCTATTCTGTTGGCTCATTTTTCGGCAGAAGATATACCTTTTAAATGGTTATAAAAGTAAATGATTATATCCGGCAAATATTGCTATTTTTAGGAGTTATTATTAGGAGTTATAAGGTACTCTGTAGACTGATTAATTTTCATTTTCGTCCTAATCACAATATTCTTAAATAGATGTTTTGTTTAATTTTAGGATATAAAATTCTTGTTTTTTATTACATAAGGCTTTCGTACTATTATAAAGTACAAAAGTTTTAACCTATTTTGTCTGACAAGTTTCAAAATAACTTCTCTTTTTATTACTGATATAAAATTTTTAATCGTTGTCAACAATCAATTATAAAAAACCTGAATTGCTATGTCAATATTAGTTATAAAACAAGTTCCAATTAACATGTTATGTGATAAGAACCAACTCAAATTATGCAAGTTTTGATTTGACAAACAACAATACAAAGTATAATAACTTTTATCATTAATGCTCTTATCGCAAATAAGAACAAGAGGAACATGACTCGGAGAATAATCTTTACTTTATATCTGACACAACTATTGTTTGTTAGCATGAAACTTCTTCACAATACCATCTGTCATTTCTAATTTGAAATTTAAGATAAAACTTTTATATTTATTATAATTATATTATCAACATACCTGTAAATCATCTGAAGATACATCAACTCTCATAAATTTAAGACGTGCATGCTCTTCAGAAGACAGAGCTAATAATAAATCGTCGCTCAACAAAGAATAATTAAGAGTTAATTCACATAATTGGTGACAATGATCAGCAACCGCCTGAATACCTAAAACAAAGTTTTATTTAAAATTTATAGTTAATTATTTTCAAAATTTTTGTTTAGCATTCATTAATTAAAAAACTATATGAAGCTAAAAGAAAAGCTACCTTTAGCAGATACATTGGGACAACTTTTCATCCACAAAAGTTCCAAAGAATTGCAACTATTAGTAGCCAAAAGTTGTAATGATGGATCATCAACCGGTGTTTCTTCAATGGCGAGTGAAGAAAGCGAATGACATTTATCAATTACAAGAGTTAATGCAGACACGAATCGGTCGGGATCAAGTTTCATAAATGATGGTTTGGCTGAAGATATGAGACCTAGTGTCTTAAGAGAACAATCAACTAACTGTGCCAAAATACGGCACGCCATTTCTGCAGATTCTTGGCTACTGTCTACTTTGAATGTTACAAAACGGAGATGCTTGGCATGTTGATTAAGAATGTACTGAATTAAAGCCGGTGATGTTGGTTGAAGGGATGATCTGAAACGATTACATAAAGATAGGCATATTTATGTTATATAAACTAACTACGTAACGTAGTTTATAAAATATTATCTTAGTTTTATTATTTATAATTATCATTACAAAACTTTTCTTAATCATTGTAATAAAGTAAGATTTTGACCTTTGCGGTTGACTGATGATGAATTCAAACGATTGCCATAATTGAGGTACTTGATACACTCTATACCAATGCTGACATACACGAGCAGCTTGAGCACGATCATAAATTTGTAAATGCTTAAATACCTGAAATCATTGTTATAAAATTAAGATGTACTGTATTTTAAAAGGTATTGGTTATAATAAATTTAAAATAGTTTTTTTTAATTATCTTCAGCATCAACATTATTCACAGCTAAAACTGCAGTAAAATAAGATTTTCACGAATAATTTGACTCGTTATCATCGCTGATCTATGAAAAATAAAAGAAAATGTATTCTCAATATTCGTATAGTGGGAAGAATTTTTTAAAAATCTAATCCAGTTGATTTAATCTTTAAAAGTTATTCAGTTTCCTTTTTTAAAAGATGATACTGTAATTGGTCTTTTATAATTTATGAGTTCATTGATTTACGCATGTAGAAAAAGTGTTTTGAAATATTAGAATAATAACTGTGTTCGAATCATTGACTAATTACTGGTTTCTAAATTGAAAATGACTAATTTGCCAATGTAGAATTGTTCATTCGCCAAAGGAATCACGACGTAAACATGAATTTATAGGCAACGCCTCAGAAAATCTATGACACAAATCGTTTAATAAATTATTAGTGTAAAATTGATAGTATTCGCGTAAAAATAGTATATNAAATAATACAAAAATGTTAACTATAAAAAAAATCATTTTTTTATAGTTAACAATAAATTAAAAAATATAATGTATTCCCAAAATATTCATCAAACTTTCAAAGACATCTTTCACACCAAAAAAGATGAAAAGCTTTTATGAGAAACATGGTCTAGAAATGCATGGTTGTCAACTGTCTTGCTCCCAGAAAGACAGTCCCATATTCAGTGCCTTGTCCCTTGTCCTGCAATTAGTAATCCAGCAATCGTTTGTCATCTAAGACTATTTTTGGTATCAAATCAAACATATTATGCCAAAATTTTGTTTGAAGACCTTGTCTTCAACATTTTCTGTTCTAAAATTCTTGATTTATAGAACATGAATGCATTCATGTTCTATAAATGTTCTACAAATAAATAAATGAAATTTCAAAAAAAGCCAAGACTTGCATTGCTCTATAACAAGGAAGTACTGTATAAATAGTTTTATATTTTTGAAGGAATGGAAATGCTTTTCTGTTTTCAAAGAGACTTCTGTATTTCTTAAATTTATAAACTATGTCCCTCAGAGAGTAGCATTTGTCCTTCATTTCAGACCATGTTGTCTCTCACTGTTACAATATATGGTTAAAGGATCGGAAATACTTTTTTCATATAAACATTGTGACATGTCTAGACAAACATTGTTGTACAAAAATTAATGATGATGATAATGCATATATGTTGGTATTTAAACTACTAAATTGTCAACATGCTAACAAAAATTTATCAATTAGACAGTTTGATCACTTTACACAAATTAAAACATCTAAAAAACCAAATATCCAGCAGAGTAAAAGAAATAAGTGCTAACATTTTACAGGTTTTAATTCAAGTATACCCAGTTTTTGAATGGTGGTATTCCATGAAATTGAATTTCTGATATTTGCAAACTTTGTGATTTTTCTTTATATCCTATATTTTAATCATTTCAAATAAAAACCACAGCATGAATTATTTATCTTTACATGAAAAGTGCTGCTACACAATTCAAAAGTACCTTATATATAATTAGTAAAGAATGAAAATGTTTTGTTTTAATCTTTTTCAACTGTAACACTACCAAACAGGCATTACATCAGGACACCATTCATATCCGATAATATGAGATACTTCAAAACAGGTTTTGGCAATATCATGTTGTTCGTCTTCAATCATGGATTCTTCAAGGACATACAGTTTCTTTAGACGAGTTCCACAGATTTTAACTAGTTCAAGTATTGCCGAACATGATATCTCACACATTCCTAAACCCAAAGATGCAAGTTTGGGACAACCACGTGCCACAGACAAAATTTCTTGGTCAATAATGGAATTTCCATTTGATCCAATAACAAGTTCCATCAAACATGGGCAATGTTTTGCCACTTTAATTAATATTGATTGCGGAACATAATTACAAAAATATAAATGAGTAACGGGAATGTTTACATTAAAAAATTGGTTTAGAGCATTTTCTAAGCTTAAAAAAATGTACATAACAAGTGACATACTTGGTGAGTGCTTCACTAGAGCCTGCCAACTTTCAGATGAAACATGATGAACTGCAATAGCCTAATAAAAAGTAAAATAAAATTCTAATTGAAAATTAATTTCATAAAATGTTGAATTTATAAGTTCAGCTTGCTTATTTTTTGTAAAAATTAAGTTATGGTATTTTATTAAGAAATATTTTAACTTCATGAAGTTAAAAATATTTTATAATCAATACAATAATTATGTTACTGAATGTTTGAAGACTATACAGTATTCATAAAATTAACTTTTTTTTTATTCCAGAATAAAATGACAGAAGATACATAAAAAATGTTTCAAATTCAATTAGCTGTAGAAAAGTGCAAAAGTATTATTTTAAAAATTAATTAATAGTGGCAAATAAGTTAATAATCTTTCTCACCCTTAAAGCTTGTTAGCTTTTGAGATGAAAAAGATGAAACTATAATTTGTCACCTTCTTTTACTATATAACACATATGTAGAAAGTTTTTCTATTTTAGAAATATCCAAACATTCGAACTAGTTACACATGGCTACTGTTTGACAAAGGCACGTATGTTGCAAGGAAGCTAAAGTGGTACAGTAGAACCTCGAAAACTCGGCTTTCGATAACCCAGCACTCCGGATAACTCGGCCACACCCTGGCAGGGCAAAAAAATCCTTAGTTAATTAATTTTCATTATAGACAACTTTATAAAAGTATAAAAGCTCTCATAAAGTATTTTTCTGAGGTCTGTCTTATCAGGTAAATTACTGTACACAGTGTATTCATTAATTTTCATTTTCATGTAGTAAAGGCTCTGTGCCTTCATAAAGTACGTACTTTTCCTTTGCTTAAGGGTATTTGGGCAGTTTATTCTCTGTTATATTCTCAAGTAAACAATACATACAAGTACAGTACAGTATTTTCTGAGGAAACACTCGTACTTATTTTTTTTAATCCCATTCCCGATAACTCGGCATTTTCACAAACTCGGCCACCCTTCGGTCCACATTAGGCAGAGTTTTCGAGGTTCTACTGTAATTAAAATCGGCAGTGGCATCAGCGAAGGTTTTTTTCTGCTGACGGCTGAAACATAACAGCGTGCACCGGGTTAAAATCAATTGTGAATTCACTTTTTGTCTTAATTGTTCATAGCCACGAGAAGCGTTCAATAAACATCGATTGGGTTCACTCCCTATTCCTATATATTAGTGCATGCATATTTTGTTTTATACAATATAACATTTACGTGTTTGTCACAGATAAAGTTTTTTGACATATTTTGATTATACAGTAGTTTTATACTTTTTGTTTTATAATTTGACTTTGTTTGTTTAATTCATTTTTCAGTTTTACAGTTTCCTCGAAGAAATTTTTGGAGGGATGCAGAAAGGAACGATAACTTATGCCTTTTAAGTTTTTGCTACCTGAGCTACCTGGCTTTACTTGGAAATCGGTTTGGTTAGGTTTGGTTACGATAATGCGACACGTGGGCAATGCCTCTCAGGAGGACTTTCTATAGGAAACTGGCTCAATTTAGGTGTTACAAACATGAAGAAAACCCGGAAAATGCACGAATCCACTACAATTACCAGTATTCAGTAGTTTTATCAACTCAGCCAATGGTGGGCTCGAATAAATCCTCAGGAAGGGATCAGTTGTACCCTATGCACTCCTAAATTCGCCTCTGCTGATATTCTAAGATAAAATAAATACAGATATAAGTCGAGTTATAGTCGGCTATTTTACTTGTGGTGATCGATCAACAACGATGTTTGGTTGAGGTTGCGCAGTTCGTAACTGACGAAGAACAGAACAAGTAAAAATGGGCTAGTGTTCAAACTGCCCTTTTATTGCAAAGGTTCTACAATCTTTAGTCGTTAAGATACTGCCAGATTCGATAAATATACTGGTCTCTCAGCTACGGATAGCTTTCGTAGCCTTAGAGCTACTGGTAGCTGAGAAACCAATATATCTATCGACTCTGATACTGCTAGTTGTTAGTATAGGTCTGCAATTTTTAGTTTTTCATTGGATACATGCCTTATAAAAACCTTCCGGAAGATATTGTGCAGTGGTTGGTTGCCATAATAGTCAGAGAGTATTTTCTAAGTGGTTTGAAGATGTATGTGATGTACACGAAAACACGATGCATCGAAATCGTCTGTATATTCAGCCATTCCAGTTAAATAATTATTCATTTTCACGTGATGACATTTTTTAAAATCAATCAATCAAGCTTTATTATATCATATAACGGGAACTATTACAAAAGGATACAAATTACATTGTTATGTTAAAGTTGATATACGGTATGAAGAAAAAATTTACAATTTATATAATGTTAACATGGCAAAACTGTCACCTAATAAAATTTGATAAAAAAATTCAGATGTCAGTTTAGCAACTCTGATATTTGAAATAATGTTACAAGAATCAAGAAGGTGTTTTCTCATAAACATCACTGTCATTCCACAAAAAGAACTCCTAGAGTCACACGAAACATTAATTATTTTATTGTTTAAGTTTATAGAAAACCTATTTAAAATTGTGTAGCAAATGACTTTATTCTGTAACTCAAATTAGATAATAAATATAATGTTGGAGCCCATATTCCAATAAGAAAAGATCCAGAGTTCCAACCTCTTTCACTGAAATAATAAACATGTAACCAATATGTCTCTTAGATGTTGATCGCAATCTAGAAGAAACAAACTTTTACTTGAGAATTATGTATAGCTAAAGGAGGACAGTCCAATATTGTTTATTAGTCCTTTCTATAACAGGCCGAAAAAGAATTATTATTAATACGTGAAAGTTTTGTACTGTATATATCAATTTTCGATAATTGTCTTCCTGTAATTCCATGTTTCCTCCAAAACCGAAACAAATTTATCAATAAATAGCGAGAGGAGGTGTTCCCAATTCCATTCTCAGTACAGATCCTGAGTCAATCTGTTAATATGGAACACCTACTTAAATTAGAACAACTTTAGTCCCACGATTAAAATTTAAAAAGAGAATAGTTAACCAGCCATGCATTTACATCCAGCTAGATAAATAACTGCCATTATTAGACACAAGTCCATACAGAATGATGACTTACAGAAAGGGTTTGTGATGGCTCTATATTTGTCATAAGGACATAAATGTTTTGTGACAACTTATTAATTAAAATTTCACCTATTTTACCACTTGAAAAATAATTGTTGTCAAGATTCCTGTCATTAAGCATTTCTTGATAATCACAGGCTTTACTTTTAATAAGGTATTCAAATACAGCTGGATATTCTCTCGTATAATTATTTCAAGATTTTATAGTATTAATTAGTGAAAACGATTGTCCATTTGAAAATAAATTAGAAAATACAATTGTGTAGAAGAAACTGTGCAAAAATCCGCGAAAATTTTGCATCAGACTTAATTCTGATACAATTTAAAATATAAAATCCGTTACAATTACTAACAAAATTGGGCATTATGGATGAATTTCTATTAGTAATTTCAAAATCAATTATATTCCCAGTTCCTAGTTTTTGCAGTAGCTTAATGGCGGCGCGACGGTGGCGCTACTGTACGGGAAAATAATGAACCTTCTCTGGAAAATTGTTGATATACAGTACTGTATGTCTTTTCATAAATACTTAAAATGCAATTTCTTTATTCACTTATTTTACTTTCTTAAATTAATGTATCAATCATCGACGATTCACAAAAACGACATTATCATAAAAACCCATAAAATTAAATGTTTTATAATTTTCTATTTAATGCGAAATTTTAATGATAAAAATTTCCAACAGATGGCAATATCTGTATCTCTAAATTCATTACAGTATTCTTTTCTCCGGAGAAAAAAATTTTTAAATTTATATCCAAGTGCTGTACAAAATTAAATCAAAATTATTCAAATAATTATTTGCAGAATTTAAATATTATTATTATTATTAAAGCTCGAAATTTTTGAAGTTTAATTTTGAACTCATTAGAATTTATTAGTATCGTTCTAATGAATGGAATCGATTTTACGTGGTGTGTAAGTGACCAGACATCTCAAATTAGGGGAAACAGTCCCGCTTTTTAATATATTATACCGAAAAATGTTTGTTTTTAGATTGTTTCATTAATAATTCAAAAATTGTAAATCAAAAAAATGAATTGTATACCAGTTAGAGTAAAAATTTTAATACCCAATTGTGCGGATCAGTTATAAAAGAGAGTTGATAATTTTTGCTAATTATCTGAGTTTAAAAACAATTAGCAACGAGTTGAATAACTTTCCCGGCGGCTAAGTGATTTTATTTTTAAAATAACATTTATATCATTAACCATAATAAATAAAATTGTATGTGGCGCCATCTGTTATGCGATTTTGTTGCGTTTTATATTATTAATTACTATAAAATAGCAAAATGCTTAATTTAGAGGGCAGTGATGAGTTTTGTACAATGATTGTAAATGCTTATAATCAGTATAATCGTCATGAAGTCCGATCCTACTGGAGATACACACTATCCCGTTATCTCCCAACCCCTTGACCTTTAACAACCAAAATTTAATAGCATCAATCCTCCTAACACATAAACCCTCTGCAAAATTTCAGAAATTTTTGACAAAAAGCACAGGCGTTATTAAGCTTCAAAGAAAGTAAACAAAAATCGTGCCTCCCACACACTAACATCCATACATATAGAAACCCCCAAGTTTTTGACCAATCGCCATACTTTCCATCTGTTATATATAACAGAGCTTGAAAAGTTGAAATAGCTTTTATACTTTTACATTCCTGCAAACTTACATAAATGAAAATCTTTAATTTACATGTATTTTGAAATATATCTCCATTATTACATAAAGTAACTAATTAAATTTTTAAAAATAACTAAAATTTCTTCGGTTTAATATTTTTAAATTTAAATTTTTTATTATATAAACCTTATAATTTAACATGTAATCAATTGAATTACTCGGTGATTCGTTACAAACTCATGGAACAACGTAAGACTGTCACAGAAGCCATTGTTAATGAAATGTCCTGCGCTTGTCACTTGAAAAGGGGTAATATTGCAAAAAGATAATGCAAAACCACATTCTGCAAGAATGGCTAAGAAAAAATTAGGCAGTTAAGATGGGAACTTCTACCACATCCTCTATTTTTGCCGGATATTGCCCCTAATGACTAGGTCCTTAGAATACAGCATAAGAAATAAAACCTTCCATTCGCAACATAATGTACAAAGGAGTTTAGTATCCAAAGAAAAAAGTTTTCTTCAGAAAAGGAATTCTAAACTTAGTAGATTGTTGGAATAAGGTTATAATTAACAATGCGATTATATAATTAAATAATGTTAATGTTTTCTTTAACGTATTAACACTTGGACCGTTGAAGCTCACAGTTTATTTTTTCAACGTAATGTTTTGTTTCATTTTATATCATTACACAATTCAAATCGAATAAGTACTTAATTTGGAATGCTTTTTAGCGCTTCTTTGACAATGGAGGTCGCGTACTGTGCAAGCCCGCTTGCGGCGGCCCCAGACGTAATTGTAATTGCAAAGTTGTAATTGTTCTCATTGCCAAAAAACATACAGCTTTGATAAAGCAATTCTTAAATTGTTGATTGCAGAACCTGTCTCCAAATACTTGAAATCCATAAAATGGTTTGAAAGACATTGAATTGCTTGGTCAGCACTTTGAGTGATGTTCCACAAGTTACATTTGGGATTAACCATTTGTTTCTACTGACTTTTAAATTTTGAATTACGCTTTGATTCATAGGTTGAAAGAGTGAAGTGACATTCGACCTATTCTGTTGGCTCATTTTTCGGCAGAAGATATACCTTTTAAATGGTTATAAAAGTAAATGATTATATCCGGCAAATATTGCTATTTTTAGGAGTTATTATTAGGAGTTATAAGGTACTCTGTAGACTGATTAATTTTCATTTTCGTCCTAATCATAATATTCTTAAATGAATGTTTTGTTTAATTTTAGGATATAAAATTCTTGTTTTTTATTACATAAGGCTTTCGTACTATTAGAAAGTACAAAAGTTTTAACCTATTTTGTCTGACAAGTTTCAAAATAACTTCTCTTTTTATTACTGATATAAAATTTTTAATCGTTGTCAACAATCAATTATAAAAAACCTGAATTGCTATGTCAATATTAGTTATAAAACAAGTTCCAATTAACATGTTATGTGATAAGAACCAACTCAAATTATGCAAGTTTTGATTTGACAAACAACAATACAAAGTATAATAACTTTTATCATTAATGCTCTTATCGCAAATAAGAACAAGAGGAACATGACTCGGAGAATAATCTTTACTTTATATCTGACACAACTATTGTTTGTTAGCATGAAACTTCTTCACAATACCATCTGTCATTTCTAATTTGAAATTTAAGATAAAACTTTTATATTTATTATAATTATATTATCAACATACCTGTAAATCATCTGAAGATACATCAACTCTCATAAATTTAAGACGTGCATGCTCTTCAGAAGACAGAGCTAATAATAAATCGTCGCTCAACAAAGAATAATTAAGAGTTAATTCACATAATTGGTGACAATGATCAGCAACCGCCTGAATACCTAAAACAAAGTTTTATTTAAAATTTATAGTTAATTATTTTCAAAATTTTTGTTTAGCATTCATTAATTAAAAAACTATATGAAGCTAAAAGAAAAGCTACCTTTAGCAGATACATTGGGACAACTTTTCATCCACAAAAGTTCCAAAGAATTGCAACTATTAGTAGCCAAAAGTTGTAATGATGGATCATCAACCGGTGTTTCTTCAATGGCGAGTGAAGAAAGCGAATGACATTTATCAATTACAAGAGTTAATGCAGACACGAATCGGTCGGGATCAAGTTTCATAAATGATGGTTTGGCTGAAGATATGAGACCTAGTGTCTTAAGAGAACAATCAACTAACTGTGCCAAAATACGGCACGCCATTTCTGCAGATTCTTGGCTACTGTCTACTTTGAATGTTACAAAACGGAGATGCTTGGCATGTTGATTAAGAATGTACTGAATTAAAGCCGGTGATGTTGGTTGAAGGGATGATCTGAAACGATTACATAAAGATAGGCATATTTATGTTATATAAACTAACTACGTAACGTAGTTTATAAAATATTATCTTAGTTTTATTATTTATAATTATCATTACAAAACTTTTCTTAATCATTGTAATAAAGTAAGATTTTGACCTTTGCGGTTGACTGATGATGAATTCAAACGATTGCCATAATTGAGGTACTTGATACACTCTATACCAATGCTGACATACACGAGCAGCTTGAGCACGATCATAAATTTGTAAATGCTTAAATACCTGAAATCATTGTTATAAAATTAAGATGTACTGTATTTTAAAAGGTATTGGTTATAATAAATTTAAAATAGTTTTTTTTAATTATCTTCAGCATCAACATTATTCACAGCTAAAACTGCAGTAAAATAAGATTTTCACGAATAATTTGACTCGTTATCATCGCTGATCTATGAAAAATAAAAGAAAATGTATTCTCAATATTCGTATAGTGGGAAGAATTTTTTAAAAATCTAATCCAGTTGATTTAATCTTTAAAAGTTATTCAGTTTCCTTTTTTAAAAGATGATACTGTAATTGGTCTTTTATAATTTATGAGTTCATTGATTTACGCATGTAGAAAAAGTGTTTTGAAATATTAGAATAATAACTGTGTTCGAATCATTGACTAATTACTGGTTTCTAAACTGAAAATGACTAATTTGCCAATGTAGAATTGTTCATTCGCCAAAGGAATCACGACGTAAACATGAATTTATAGGCAACGCCTCAGAAAATCTATGACACAAATCGTTTAATAAATTATTAGTGTAAAATTGATAGTATTCGCGCAAAAATAGTATATTATTTTTTATTATAATTAAACAAAAGTAAATAAAAATATCATTGATACAAAAATTAACATATCTCGAAATAGTATCTTCCGTAGGTAATACTTCAAAAACATAAGTTACCGAAATAAATAATTTAAACAAACATCGACAGGCAGAATATTCGCTAGTTCTTTGACAATGTCTTTCTGAACCTTCTTGCATTCTCCCTGTTTCTAAATATAATCTTTTCATCGCATTAAAGAATTACATCTGTATTATTCGTACAATATAAACGAAGAACAATACAAACAATTAAATAATACTAATTGACAGTTATAACGCCAAGATCATCGATGACGATTGGATTTTTCCACGAAGATTTTGGCATATTGCATTATAAATTGATTTTCTGGATGGTCTTCATTACAGAAAAGAAACGAAAATAAATTCTGATGCTAACTACCTATGCAAATTACGTTAGGTCGGATTCAAAGCTGATCCCTCTTGACGGTAAGAGCGCATCTATTACGATACTTCCCCATTACCAAGAGCAACAATTTGATCTATTGAATACAAATTGCGCAAAAAAAGGCTAAATTATAAATCAATTTAGTTTTATAGTTTAAAAAATTTTAATTAAACACAACGAGATCACGTTATTAGCAAATCGGGAGTAAATAGTAAAATCGTGTAAATAAAAGTATGCAAATGAAACAAGTTATAATAAATTTTCATGAATTTTCAAAATTGATTCATTATTATTATCATAAAATTTTATTTTTAAAAAAAGTAGCGAGAAAATAACTTAAATTGAAACCTGAAGAAAAATGTAACATAAGTTTTACACGTAATATGAATATAAATTTTTAATACCGTAGGTTAATAAGAAGTTTTAGTTTAAGCGAAAGGCAATTTTCTTTTTAAAAACTGTTATATACAAATACTGTATGACTTTACAAACAAAAATATTTGGAATACAAATGTGATTGGCATTCAAATCGTTCAATATTTAATTAAACGCCTGCCTCATCTGTCTCTCAATTATGTATTCATTAATAATTACTCGGATTTAATCTTGTTCTAACAGTGAAAGTGGTTAATTATTTAAAATTTCATGTAGAAACTGAAGATATAAAACTGTTCTTGTGTGTATCAATTAAGTTAAAGTATAAAAATGTTTTCGTGGTTCAACTGTATTAATTTTCTCAGGTAAACCAACAGAACTATTGAATAAACTAAAGTTTTGATTGACAACAATAATTTTTATTCAGTTTTATGTTAATGTATCAAGTTATTAAGAGTCACACCAGATGCTTCACAGATGTAGCAACTTATTTCAGCGCATATATCAATTTGCCCCTCAGACCTCAGTGGAGTAAATTGATACAGTTTGAGATGTTTCATTTAACATTTTTTTCATTCATAGTTTATTCAATTTTTTCATTTTTTTTTTACTTATAACCAAACTATATTGTAATTTACAGTAGAGTTGCTATAATCCGACATATCGGCAGGAATCGGATTACTGGATTTTGTATGCGTGTATGCGCTGTACAGTAAAAACACACTTGATTCACAAGTTAGTTTGTCATATTAATCACGGTTGTGACTGTTTTGCCGACCGCACGTACAACTAGTGACTGACACGTACAGTACTTACTGTGCGTGTATACTGTGCTGTACAGTACATCAATATTTCTCTGTCGCATACATCGAGAAGTGATAACATGAAAATTTTATGCACGCCGCCTTGCAGAGTGTTAGATTACTGGACTTGTCGGACTGGCGAGTGACAGACTATAGAGACTCTACTGTATATATCATCTCCGTAGTAACTAACTACTATAAATAACAATTTAAAAAAGTTAAAAACCAAAAATCGTATCAACTTGTCTAGTCTCCTCTACTATAAAAGTAAAAGATGAAGGTATTGCATCGATTATTTGAGATTAAAAAAAAATATTATTTCTCAGATTTATTATAGTATACCTTCTACTTATACGAAAAATCGCATAACGGGAGGATAAATGAGATTTCTACGAAAGTGTACTGCAGTATACGCTCTGCTCCATTACGGTCTTGCTTATAAGTTAACGTTAAGTCTGTTCTTACGTAAGCTTATAAGTTTACGTAAGAACAGGATTTATAAATCTGTAAAGGGAAAACCCTATATGCATATATGAAACAACTAAGGTCTCGTGCAGAGAATAACGATGATGATGTGTACTTTATCCCGTAAATCTGAGCTGTAAAGACAACCTATGTTCCTATAATTATATAATGTAAGAAAATTTAACAAGATGTTCTATGTAACCTACTCTTCTGCATAACATAATACGCATGAACTACACATATACTGTATATATATATATATATATGTGTGTGTGTGTGTGTGTGTCTATATATAACCAGACTCATTCGCGGGATTTTTAAAAAGGTAGCATTTTAAAAACATACGTTATTTCTCATAATGTAGTTATATTAACTTTTACAAAATAGTTATATAAGTTAGAACGAGCAATTATTTATTGTGACATCGTCGCAATGTCGAGCTGCAATTTTTAATTATACTTTTAATTAATTTAATTTAAAATATATGCTCTCCACCTCGAATTAGTAATGGCTTGCTCCTGTACATCATACTTCTCCTTTAACAATAAAGTCGTGCCGCTCATCTATCTAACACCTTTTAGGAGGAAATTTTGAATAGAAATAACGTTGACTTCTGATTTGCATCGGAAGTTCGTATATACTACATCGGGGCCTCCTTCCCCTAAGGTTTCCATACTAGACTTTCATCTATCTAATTCTGTTCTCTACATCAAGGAAAGACATCNCGAGGTTCTACTGTAATTAAAATCGGCAGTGGCATCAGCGAAGGTTTTTTTCTGCTGACGGCTGAAACATAACAGCGTGCACCGGGTTAAAATCAATTGTGAATTCACTTTTTGTCTTAATTGTTCATAGCCACGAGAAGCGTTCAATAAACATCGATTGGGTTCACTCCCTATTCCTATATATTAGTGCATGCATATTTTGTTTTATACAATATAACATTTACGTGTTTGTCACAGATAAAGTTTTTTGACATATTTTGATTATACAGTAGTTTTATACTTTTTGTTTTATAATTTGACTTTGTTTGTTTAATTCATTTTTCAGTTTTACAGTTTCCTCGAAGAAATTTTTGGAGGGATGCAGAAAGGAACGATAACTTATGCCTTTTAAGTTTTTGCTACCTGAGCTACCTGGCTTTACTTGGAAATCGGTTTGGTTAGGTTTGGTTAGGATAATGCGACACGTGGGCAATGCCTCTCAGGAGGACTTTCTATAGGAAACTGGCTCAATTTAGGTGTTACAAACATGAAGAAAACCCGGAAAATGCACGAATCCACTACAATTACCAGTATTCAGTAGTTTTATCAACTCAGCCAATGGTGGGCTCGAATAAATCCTCAGGAAGGGATCAGTTGTACCCTATGCACTCCTAAATTCGCCTCTGCTGATATTCTAAGATAAAATAAATACAGATATAAGTCGAGTTATAGTCGGCTATTTTACTTGTGGTGATCGATCAACAACGATGTTTGGTTGAGGTTGCGCAGTTCGTAACTGACGAAGAACAGAACAAGTAAAAATGGGCTAGTGTTCAAACTGCCCTTTTATTGCAAAGGTTCTACAATCTTTAGTCGTTAAGATACTGCCAGATTCGATAAATATACTGGTCTCTCAGCTACGGATAGCTTTCGTAGCCTTAGAGCTACTGGTAGCTGAGAAACCAATATATCTATCGACTCTGATACTGCTAGTTGTTAGTATAGGTCTGCAATTTTTAGTTTTTCATTGGATACATGCCTTATAAAAACCTTCCGGAAGATATTGTGCAGTGGTTGGTTGCCATAATAGTCAGAGAGTATTTTCTAAGTGGTTTGAAGATGTATGTGATGTACACGAAAACACGATGCATCGAAATCGTCTGTATATTCAGCCATTCCAGTTAAATAATTATTCATTTTCACGTGATGACATTTTTTAAAATCAATCAATCAAGCTTTATTATATCATATAACGGGAACTATTACAAAAGGATACAAATTACATTGTTATGTTAAAGTTGATATACGGTATGAAGAAAAAATTTACAATTTATATAATGTTAACATGGCAAAACTGTCACCTAATAAAATTTGATAAAAAAATTCAGATGTCAGTTTAGCAACTCTGATATTTGAAATAATGTTACAAGAATCAAGAAGGTGTTTTCTCATAAACATCACTGTCATTCCACAAAAAGAACTCCTAGAGTCACACGAAACATTAATTATTTTATTGTTTAAGTTTATAGAAAACCTATTTAAAATTGTGTAGCAAATGACTTTATTCTGTAACTCAAATTAGATAATAAATATAATGTTGGAGCCCATATTCCAATAAGAAAAGATCCAGAGTTCCAACCTCTTTCACTGAAATAATAAACATGTAACCAATATGTCTCTTAGATGTTGATCGCAATCTAGAAGAAACAAACTTTTACTTGAGAATTATGTATAGCTAAAGGAGGACAGTCCAATATTGTTTATTAGTCCTTTCTATAACAGGCCGAAAAAGAATTATTATTAATACGTGAAAGTTTTGTACTGTATATATCAATTTTCGATAATTGTCTTCCTGTAATTCCATGTTTCCTCCAAAACCGAAACAAATTTATCAATAAATAGCGAGAGGAGGTGTTCCCAATTCCATTCTCAGTACAGATCCTGAGTCAATCTGTTAATATGGAACACCTGCTTAAATTAGAACAACTTTAGTCCCACGATTAAAATTTAAAAAGAGAATAGTTAACCAGCCATGCATTTACATCCAGCTAGATAAATAACTGCCATTATTAGACACAAGTCCATACAGAATGATGACTTACAGAAAGGGTTTGTGATGGCTCTATATTTGTCATAAGGACATAAATGTTTTGTGACAACTTATTAATTAAAATTTCACCTATTTTACCACTTGAAAAATAATTGTTGTCAAGATTCCTGTCATTAAGCATTTCTTGATAATCACAGGCTTTACTTTTAATAAGGTATTCAAATACAGCTGGATATTCTCTCGTATAATTATTTCAAGATTTTATAGTATTAATTAGTGAAAACGATTGTCCATTTGAAAATAAATTAGAAAATACAATTGTGTAGAAGAAACTGTGCAAAAATCCGCGAAAATTTTGCATCAGACTTAATTCTGATACAATTTAAAATATAAAATCCGTTACAATTACTAACAAAATTGGGCATTATGGATGAATTTCTATTAGTAATTTCAAAATCAATTATATTCCCAGTTCCTAGTTTTTGCAGTAGCTTAATGGCGGCGCGACGGTGGCGCTACTGTACGGGAAAATAATGAACCTTCTCTGGAAAATTGTTGATATACAGTACTGTATGTCTTTTCATAAATACTTAAAATGCAATTTCTTTATTCACTTATTTTACTTTCTTAAATTAATGTATCAATCATCGACGATTCACAAAAACGACATTATCATAAAAACCCATAAAATTAAATGTTTTATAATTTTCTATTTAATGCGAAATTTTAATGATAAAAATTTCCAACAGATGGCAATATCTGTATCTCTAAATTCATTACAGTATTCTTTTCTCCGGAGAAAAAAATTTTTAAATTTATATCCAAGTGCTGTACAAAATTAAATCAAAATTATTCAAATAATTATTTGCAGAATTTAAATATTATTATTATTATTAAAGCTCGAAATTTTTGAAGTTTAATTTTGAACTCATTAGAATTTATTAGTATCGTTCTAATGAATGGAATCGATTTTACGTGGTGTGTAAGTGACCAGACATCTCAAATTAGGGGAAACAGTCCCGCTTTTTAATATATTATACCGAAAAATGTTTGTTTTTAGATTGTTTCATTAATAATTCAAAAATTGTAAATCAAAAAAATGAATTGTATACCAGTTAGAGTAAAAATTTTAATACCCAATTGTGCGGATCAGTTATAAAAGAGAGTTGATAATTTTTGCTAATTATCTGAGTTTAAAAACAATTAGCAACGAGTTGAATAACTTTCCCGGCGGCTAAGTGATTTTATTTTTAAAATAACATTTTATATCATTAACCATAATAAATAAAATTGTATGTGGCGCCATCTGTTATGCGATTTTGTTGCGTTTTATATTATTAATTACTATAAAATAGCAAAATGCTTAATTTAGAGGGCAGTGATGAGTTTTGTACAATGATTGTAAATGCTTATAATCAGTATAATCGTCATGAAGTCCGATCCTACTGGAGATACACACTATCCCGTTATCTCCCAACCCCTTGACCTTTAACAACCAAAATTTAATAGCATCAATCCTCCTAACACATAAACCCTCTGCAAAATTTCAGAAATTTTTGACAAAAAGCACAGGCGTTATTAAGCTTCAAAGAAAGTAAACAAAAATCGTGCCTCCCACACACTAACATCCATACATATAGAAACCCCCAAGTTTTTGACCAATCGCCATACTTTCCATCTGTTATATATAACAGAGCTTGAAAAGTTGAAATAGCTTTTATACTTTTACATTCCTGCAAACTTACATAAATGAAAATCTTTAATTTACATGTATTTTGAAATATATCTCCATTATTACATAAAGTAACTAATTAAATTTTTAAAAATAACTAAAATTTCTTCGGTTTAATATTTTTAAATTTAAATTTTTTATTATATAAACCTTATAATTTAACATGTAATCAATTGAATTACTCGGTGATTCGTTACAAACTCATGGAACAACGTAAGACTGTCACAGAAGCCATTGTTAATGAAATGTCCTGCGCTTGTCACTTGAAAAGGGGTAATATTGCAAAAAGATAATGCAAAACCACATTCTGCAAGAATGGCTAAGAAAAAATTAGGCAGTTAAGATGGGAACTTCTACCACATCCTCTATTTTTGCCGGATATTGCCCCTAATGACTAGGTCCTTAGAATACAGCATAAGAAATAAAACCTTCCATTCGCAACATAATGTACAAAGGAGTTTAGTATCCAAAGAAAAAAGTTTTCTTCAGAAAAGGAATTCTAAACTTAGTAGATTGTTGGAATAAGGTTATAATTAACAATGCGATTATATAATTAAATAATGTTAATGTTTTCTTTAACGTATTAACACTTGGACCGTTGAAGCTCACAGTTTATTTTTTCAACGTAATGTTTTGTTTCATTTTATATCATTACACAATTCAAATCGAATAAGTACTTAATTTGGAATGCTTTTTAGCGCTTCTTTGACAATGGAGGTCGCGTACTGTGCAAGCCCGCTTGCGGCGGCCCCAGACGTAATTGTAATTGCAAAGTTGTAATTGTTCTCATTGCCAAAAAACATACAGCTTTGATAAAGCAATTCTTAAATTGTTGATTGCAGAACCTGTCTCCAAATACTTGAAATCCATAAAATGGTTTGAAAGACATTGAATTGCTTGGTCAGCACTTTGAGTGATGTTCCACAAGTTACATTTGGGATTAACCATTTGTTTCTACTGACTTTTAAATTTTGAATTACGCTTTGATTCATAGGTTGAAAGAGTGAAGTGACATTCGACCTATTCTGTTGGCTCATTTTTCGGCAGAAGATATACCTTTTAAATGGTTATAAAAGTAAATGATTATATCCGGCAAATATTGCTATTTTTAGGAGTTATTATTAGGAGTTATAAGGTACTCTGTAGACTGATTAATTTTCATTTTCGTCCTAATCACAATATTCTTAAATAGATGTTTTGTTTAATTTTAGGATATAAAATTCTTGTTTTTTATTACATAAGGCTTTCGTACTATTATAAAGTACAAAAGTTTTAACCTATTTTGTCTGACAAGTTTCAAAATAACTTCTCTTTTTATTACTGATATAAAATTTTTAATCGTTGTCAACAATCAATTATAAAAAACCTGAATTGCTATGTCAATATTAGTTATAAAACAAGTTCCAATTAACATGTTATGTGATAAGAACCAACTCAAATTATGCAAGTTTTGATTTGACAAACAACAATACAAAGTATAATAACTTTTATCATTAATGCTCTTATCGCAAATAAGAACAAGAGGAACATGACTCGGAGAATAATCTTTACTTTATATCTGACACAACTATTGTTTGTTAGCATGAAACTTCTTCACAATACCATCTGTCATTTCTAATTTGAAATTTAAGATAAAACTTTTATATTTATTATAATTATATTATCAACATACCTGTAAATCATCTGAAGATACATCAACTCTCATAAATTTAAGACGTGCATGCTCTTCAGAAGACAGAGCTAATAATAAATCGTCGCTCAACAAAGAATAATTAAGAGTTAATTCACATAATTGGTGACAATGATCAGCAACCGCCTGAATACCTAAAACAAAGTTTTATTTAAAATTTATAGTTAATTATTTTCAAAATTTTTGTTTAGCATTCATTAATTAAAAAACTATATGAAGCTAAAAGAAAAGCTACCTTTAGCAGATACATTGGGACAACTTTTCATCCACAAAAGTTCCAAAGAATTGCAACTATTAGTAGCCAAAAGTTGTAATGATGGATCATCAACCGGTGTTTCTTCAATGGCGAGTGAAGAAAGCGAATGACATTTATCAATTACAAGAGTTAATGCAGACACGAATCGGTCGGGATCAAGTTTCATAAATGATGGTTTGGCTGAAGATATAAGACCTAATGTCTTAAGAGAACAATCAACTAACTGTGCCAAAATACGGCACGCCATTTCTGCAGATTCTTGGCTACTGTCTACTTTGAATGTTACAAAACGGAGATGCTTGGCATGTTGATTAAGAATGTACTGAATTAAAGCCGGTGATGTTGGTTGAAGGGATGATCTGAAACGATTACATAAAGATAGGCATATTTATGTTATATAAACTAACTACGTAACGTAGTTTATAAAATATTATCTTAGTTTTATTATTTATAATTATCATTACAAAACTTTTNCACTTTAAGCATAATCTTCAGCGTTAAATCCAGAGAATTTTAATATTTAATTAATTTAATGAAACCAAACTTGGAGAATAATTCTATTGCTTGTATTGACTGTCGGATTTATACCGAAATAACTAAGTTTCATATTTCTTCCCGGTCAACAATAAATGAATTTAACACCACTCTCTGCAACATGAACATTTTATATGAAAAAAATAAAAATATAATATATTTTATTATAAAATAAATCTAAAGTTTAATCTTCTTTTCTGATATTATATTTTACAATATTTCTAAGTAAACACTTAAAATTGATTAATACACTAAATCATTAACATATATGTGACAAATGTTATAAATAAATTACACCCTATATAATTTATTTATAATATTTGTCAGATATGTTGATAATTTATTTTTCTTTATCAATTTAAGTGTATATAATTTAGTACATATATTACATATTATATAATAATTGATTTTCTTATTTTATCAATTAAACAAAATTGTTTTCTAGTCATATAATACACAATATAATAAATAATTCAGTTAATATACTGTACTAGTTAATCTCGAGAACGGAGTTAGGTAGATGAACGTCGAGACCAGATACGGAAAGCCTAGGAATAGAAGGTCCCGATTAACTATATACAAACTTTCGATACAAATTGGAAGTCATGTTATTTCAATTCAAAACTTCCCCTGAAAGGTATTATGAAAGGTATTTAAAAGGCTAGATAACCGGCACGACTCTATTGTTAAAGGAAAAATATGATGTACAGGGGGCAAACGCTACTAATTTGAGATGGAGAGCATATATTTTAAATTAAAAATATGATTAAAAATTACAGCCTGGCATTGTGATGATGTCACAATAAATAATTGTTCATTCTTGTTATAAATTTCGTGCAATATTTTAATGTTATTTTTAATTCTAATTTTATTGAAACAGAATTTTTTTAGTAGTAATTTTGAAAATTCAGTTTCTTAAATTAAACAATTAATTTTTAAATTCTAAACATATATTCTGCACCGGTGTTTCTCAACCTATTTTGATCGTTGGTCCATTTTGTGCTTAATATTATTCTGGGGTCCCCATAATAATAGCCTGGGGAAAAATTTAAAAAATAAACATTAAGAAAGTCTGCTACTTTTTAAAATATTACAAAAATTCATTTGATAACATTTAAAAAAGCAGTAAGAAAACATCTACAAAAATATATATTAGGAACATTCTTTTATATATTGACTAAAAATAGTTGATAATCGAATGATTATAACACAGTAGTGCCTCGTACTTCGAATTTAATTCATTCCAGGAGGCCTTTCGAACTCCTAACCGAATTTTTGTCGTATTTAGCGTTCGAACTCAGAAGCGTCGTTCGAATTACGAGGTACTGTACCATTGTATTGATATTGCGCAACCGACATGCTTTGCGTACACGTTCAAGATTCAACACGTCTTCGTTTACAAGAAACAAATATATGTGTATTGTCTGATAACAGATGAAACATTTTGGGTTCAAAATTTCTTTATAAAATTTACTTTTTAGTTTTATTTAAACATATTTTAATAATTTACATATATTTCTCTAATAATTTACTTATTGAAGTTTAATTATTCTCATTTAATTTTAATATTTTATTCTGACTGTGAGTCGTCTAAACGAAGTATTTTAATTTTTGTAATTCAAAGCGAAATGCTGCATTTTACACCATCTTAATGATAATTAAAGGAAGAAGGCAATGGCAAACTACTTCCTCAACTCTTGCCAAGAAAACTACATGGACAAGAAAAGACTTGTCCATGCAGTCACCAGGAGTCGACGACGACTTGATGGAACTTAACACAATGATAATTAGTATAATGTATTATATTTACTGTATGCTTACGTGTTACATATGTTCATATCTTCAACTAGTATAATATTTTTACTTTCCCAGCTGTTATTTCTGTATGTATGGATATTAGTGTATGTGTTTGATACGAGTTTGTTCACCCTGTTTGAAGCTTAATAACGCCAGTGCTTTTTGTCGAGAATTTTTGAAATTTTGTAGGGAGGTTTTTGTTTATTACAGAGATTGATGCTATTAAATTTTGGTGGTTAAAGGTCGAGGGGGTGGGGAGATAATGGGGATCGTGTGTATCTCCAGTAGGGTCGGACTTAATGACGATTTTACTCGTTATTAGCATTTACAATTTTTTATAAAACCCATCACTACCTTCAAAATTAATCTTTTTGCCATTTTATAATAGTTAAAAATATAAAAAGTGTTTTTTAATAAAATATAATAACAGATGGCGCCATCAAATGTTGCCAGGAAAGTTAAGCAACTTGTTNTGTTGCCGAGAAAGTCGAGCAACTCGTTGAATTGGTTTGTTTTACTTTAAAATATACGTTAAAATATTAATAACGTCACTAAATCATACAACTAATATTAATTCTGTATAATCTAAGGAATATACTAAATTTTATTATATATATACTATATCTGAGTGTATATGTTAAAATTTTTTTGTAGTCTACTATCTTTACGCCTCTGTGTTCGATTTCATTTGAATGAATAGGCTTGTGTTTATTGTTTCCTTTATAACAATTTCAATAATAATAATAATAATAACAATAATAAAATGCTTTAATCATAGTGTATTTCTTATAAATATACGAAAACGGAAACAAAAAAAATGTATAATGAATGTGAAAAGAAAAAGGTTTTATTAGAAACGTAATTGGATATAGTCTATGTTTTATTTTTCTAAAGTTATTTTTTGATGTAGAATATGTCTACGCTTTTATATTTATTCTTGATTGAAATATTTTATATAGAAAAAATGACAAGTTAAAAATATTACCAGATAAATTTTATATATCTTCTTCTTCTATTTCTTTTTATTTAACATTACATGAAAGACACATCTACAAATTTTTAAATTATACGAATTTTCATTCTATCGATTAAAAAGAATACAGTTTCTTAATATACATATACAATATATTAATTTATTATTTTTTTTCTGTAAATTAATTTAGATTATAATTTAATTAATACTTACTAAGAGCAAAACAATTGAAGGCAAATCCTTCCAATTTGGATAATTATCTTGTTTAAGTTGACTTATATTTAAGGAGGAAGTGGACCAATCTCTTATTTCTTCTTTCCATTTGGTTATCATCTTTTCACACTTTCTTTCTGGTTTTGTGGACTCTTTTACCTCCGATAACGAATTAGCTGCCAATTCACTATTTTTAGACATTCTGAAAAATATTTTATTTAAAATTTTATTTATAGTAAAGTAAATTATACTAAATTATAATAAAAATTCTTATATTTTTAAACTATTCTATTAAAAATAGAAATTCTTCCAGATTAGTTAATTAATCTAGAAATTCTTGAAATTAATTAAACTCATTTTTTTTTAAGTAATATAATATGTTATTCACATTTAAATTGTTTAATATATTAATTATCTTTTCTTTTATCTTTAAATTTGTTATGCAAGTAATTTTTAAAATAATTTAAGTAGGTTAAGTTGACGTATATCTTCATAATAAAAAGAACCAAATTTTATGATTTATTTCATACATTCAATAAATAATAATATATTATTTAATTAATTAATTCTTTGATTAAAAACTCAATATAAATGCACGAAACGTTAGTTATAACGTTCGATTTTAGTTTTAACACGTTGTAATTTAGTAATTATTTTACTAATATTTTATTTTTCAATTTATAATATTTTTATTGATAAATTTTGCTGTAAATTTTTCATATTTATTGGAATTAATTGTTTTCGTTTGTATATAAATAATTACTAATTATGTAATTAATTTTTAAATGTCATAAATAAAACTTTAACATGAAATTAGTAATTAAAGTAAGAAAAATGTTTAAAAATAATATTAAAGTTAACTAAACGATGATAAATATTTTTCATCGAGATATTATAAACTGTAGAATATTCTTCCATAATTTACTATAGAATTGTACTGTACGTGATTTTAAAATACCAATAATCGATATGGCATCTAACAAACACTGATCAATTGCAATCAATAAAGTAAACATATTAAATAGGACAAATATCTCTTAAAATACACCTTTATTCGGTGAACGCATCTTCCAAGTTAGCTAGATCATTCTATATTTCACTGTTTAATATAAAAATTAAGAAATTCTAACGTAAAAATTAATTATATATTTTTAAAAAAATAATAAGAATCAATTATAAATTTCCAAATAAAGAAAACGTTTTAATCATTAATTAAAGAATCGAAATACAAATCGATTTTATAATTAGCAAAGTAAAATATTAGAGATTTTTTTGAAGTTTTCAGCCATTATCTAAACTAAACAAGAGTTAGAATTGTAATTTAAATGAACTACTTACTAATTTAATTCATTGAAAGTTTTGGTTATTTCGAACTTACTGCATCTACTATAAAATATAAATCACACAACACATTATTTATATTTAACTTATTATATAATCTGTTCAATATGATTGACATCCGCCATTTTGAAAATGCGTAGTTTCATTTCGCGCTTTCCGTCGCAAAGATGCTTTTCTTCTTCATAATTTCATAAAAAATGATGTAAGTTTAACCCATTTCCTTCGTAGGAATACCATACAACGTGAAGAAACGAAAAAAAAAAGCGAAACAATTATTTATTTATGTCTGTAACCATTAAAAGAACTAAAGAAAATCGAATCCTATAAATACTTTCTGGTTAAACAATAATTTAGGAAAAGTTATGAATACTTTTGATCAATCCCGTGCAGATTTCTGTAGGAGTGTTGATTGTTTTAGAAATCAATGCAGGATAACATCTGCTGACATCTCTTCGATGATGAACTATATGCAGGTACGTAATGCTAAGAAGTAAATTTCAAACTATTTAACGTAAGAAAAACTTTAATTACAATTAAATTTAATCCCATTTCTGATTACGAATCCCTTAATAGTCTTTTAAAATCTCTCTAAACACTCTAAATCATAGTTTTAATGATTATTATTTTTATTTAAAAATCGAAATTCATAGTAAATATTTAATGTTTCGGTCTCGTCTGATATAAAACATTATCGTATTTCTGATAGGAAAAGATATGAAATATATAATTTATCAATTAAAAAATATACTCGACGTTAAATTAATTAGCAGTTTTAATCTGATTTTGAATAATAAATAAAGATAAATAATTATTTATATTAATTATTATGAGTAAATTGTAAGTGATTCTCATGTATATATATATAAACATTTTCTTAGTAACATTTAAAATATTTGCCAAATAAAAACACAATTATTGAAGCTAAGTAAGTTTGAAAGGAATATTTATTTGCACTTTATTTCTATCTAGAGACATATAAGCTGCTCTCTATCTAGGGAATTCTTCAAACCAGTTGCAACAATCACAGACATACAATGAAAGACAATAAAAAAAAGTTCTTTCAAACGCGACCCGTTTATAAAAAAGAAAAAAAAAAAGGAATGTTGATGCATAATTTAATTTATTTTAGAACTACTCTTCAATCAATATTTCTATAAATAATAGTTTCATGATTTCATTCAAAACAAATTTTCGTTATAACTTTGTTTTATTTATATACACGATTAAACAAAGTTATAATAGTCTTATATTCAAATTAACAAGAACCGTATCTAAAATTAAATC
This sequence comes from Centruroides sculpturatus, assembly GCF_000671375.1. Taxonomy (NCBI): domain Eukaryota; kingdom Metazoa; phylum Arthropoda; class Arachnida; order Scorpiones; family Buthidae; genus Centruroides; species Centruroides sculpturatus. The sequence goes on from NW_019384679.1 coordinate 59,546, forward strand.
TGAATTAAATCAGGAAACCGTTATACTTTTATAAGGCATAAGAACATTATCGTATATTTATATACACATAGTCTTATCGAGTGTATAAAAGAACAATAACTTAAATAAGTAATTTTATAAATGAACTGTTAATTCTTCCAAAATCGGTAAGTTTTCGGGAAATAAGTGAGATCCATTAATTATAACTGTTCAGCCCATTCCTAGAAGTTGCAACAGCATCAGAAATAGTATTCTAAACATATTTAAGTGGCGTCACTCGTCAAAGAAAAAGGAAAAAAAAACCCAAGTAGATCCGTTGCTAGACTTCCTTCAAAGAAAGATTAATTTGGACGAAACGGATACTAAGAACAATTCTTACCTACCAAAAAATTAAATATAAAATTTTCTATTCTATAACTACATTTAAATGAGTATTTAAGTATTTGAATTAACTAAAAACATACTTCAAACTCAAAATGACTTTAAAAATTTAGTTTTTCTCTTATATGAAAATATGTGTTGTATATTGAAATAATCAACAGAAAGCATTAAAAATTAAGAAATGTGAATTTAATTATAATTAATATCTGTTATAAAATAATATTGTAGTGATATTAAAATGTAATTTTAGTTTAAATGTTAAGTGTGTATAATCAATACTATAATAATATATTAAAAAAAAATAAAACGTAGACTTTATGTAAAGATCTTCTGTAAAGAAGTAAAAGTTTTTATTACGAAAAGCATTTGGTAAAGAATATAATTTAAGCTTTATTAAGCAACAAAATAAAAGTGAAAATATGTCGAGAGAAATGGGAACGGGCGGAGTATCCATTTTTTTTTTATTTTCTTTTGTTTGGAACTCTTCCAGAAAATTCATTATGATCCATCAATGCGCTTAAGTGTCAAATATTATATGCATAGGCTCTTAGTTTCTCATTACAAAAATACATCGTACGTAGTATTATCAAATACAAATAATATTCTCATTAAAAGATTCTTTCCGAAAGGAAAAAAAGTCAATTAAATAATTATCTGTTGGTAATGTCGATTGATTTATATCTTAAACTCTTAAAAAGGCAAATTTAAGTTTTCTAACGTAGCACTTTGAAACAAGTTCTAAATTCAAGGTTCATTCTTTATTAGTTTAAAGGTAGTTAGGTGTAAAGTTCTAACTGTATACAAAACATTCGAAGGAGGCGGGAAAAATTAAATGCACAGTGAAATTTAATCCATTAAGGTCATAATAATGCATTCCTTAAGATGTTCGGGCCAAGGCCAAGATCAAGGATGCGTGGATATACAATCCAGATCAATTGCTGTTCTTTTTCTTCAGTGCAGCTGTTTATTTAAAGTATTCTTATAAATATTAGTAAATACTTAANTGAGCTGTAAAGACAACCTATGTTCCTATAATTATATAATGTAAGAAAATTTAACAAGATGTTCTATGTAACCTACTCTTCTGCATAACATAATACGCATGAACTACACATATATTGTATATATATATAAACATTTTCTTAGTAACATTTAAAATATTTGCCAAATAAAAACACAATTATTGAAGCTAAGTAAGTTTGAAAGGAATATTTATTTGCACTTTATTTCTATCTAGAGACATATAAGCTGCTCTCTATCTAGGGAATTCTTCAAACCAGTTGCAACAATCACAGACATACAATGAAAGACAATAAAAAAAAGTTCTTTCAAACGCGACCCGTTTATAAAAAAGAAAAAAAAAAAGGAATGTTGATGCATAATTTAATTTATTTTAGAACTACTCTTCAATCAATATTTCTATAAATAATAGTTTCATGATTTCATTCAAAACAAATTTTCGTTATAACTTTGTTTTATTTATATACACGATTAAACAAAGTTATAATAGTCTTATATTCAAATTAACAAGAACCGTATCTAAAATTAAATCTGAATTAAATCAGGAAACCGTTATACTTTTATAAGGCATAAGAACATTATCGTATATTTATATACACATAGTCTTATCGAGTGTATAAAAGAACAATAACTTAAATAAGTAATTTTATAAATGAACTGTTAATTCTTCCAAAATCGGTAAGTTTTCGGGAAATAAGTGAGATCCATTAATTATAACTGTTCAGCCCATTCCTAGAAGTTGCAACAGCATCAGAAATAGTATTCTAAACATATTTAAGTGGCGTCACTCGTCAAAGAAAAAGGAAAAAAAAAACCCCAAGTAGATCCGTTGCTAGACTTCCTTCAAAGAAAGATTAATTTGGACGAAACGGATACTAAGAACAATTCTTACCTACCAAAAAATTAAATATAAAATTTTCTATTCTATAACTACATTTAAATGAGTATTTAAGTATTTGAATTAACTAAAAACATACTTCAAACTCAAAATGACTTTAAAAATTTAGTTTTTCTCTTATATGAAAATATGTGTTGTATATTGAAATAATCAACAGAAAGCATTAAAAATTAAGAAATGTGAATTTAATTATAATTAATATCTGTTATAAAATAATATTGTAGTGATATTAAAATGTAATTTTAGTTTAAATGTTAAGTGTGTATAATCAATACTATAATAATATATTAAAAAAAAATAAAACGTAGACTTTATGTAAAGATCTTCTGTAAAGAAGTAAAAGTTTTTATTACGAAAAGCATTTGGTAAAGAATATAATTTAAGCTTTATTAAGCAACAAAATAAAAGTGAAAATATGTCGAGAGAAATGGGAACGGGCGGAGTATCCATTTTTTTTTTATTTTCTTTTGTTTGGAACTCTTCCAGAAAATTCATTATGATCCATCAATGCGCTTAAGTGTCAAATATTATATGCATAGGCTCTTAGTTTCTCATTACAAAAATACATCGTACGTAGTATTATCAAATACAAATAATATTCTCATTAAAAGATTCTTTCCGAAAGGAAAAAAAGTCAATTAAATAATTATCTGTTGGTAATGTCGATTGATTTATATCTTAAACTCTTAAAAAGGCAAATTTAAGTTTTCTAACGTAGCACTTTGAAACAAGTTCTAAATTCAAGGTTCATTCTTTATTAGTTTAAAGGTAGTTAGGTGTAAAGTTCTAACTGTATACAAAACATTCGAAGGAGGCGGGAAAAATTAAATGCACAGTGAAATTTAATCCATTAAGGTCATAATAATGCATTCCTTAAGATGTTCGGGCCAAGGCCAAGATCAAGGATGCGTGGATATACAATCCAGATCAATTGCTGTTCTTTTTCTTCAGTGCAGCTGTTTATTTAAAGTATTCTTATAAATATTAGTAAATACTTAAAATACATATTTCTCTTCAGACAATTTTTGTAAATGTATAAATTAAAAAAAAAAAAAACTTACAAAAGAATTTTGAAGTAAGAGAAAAGTATTAAGTTTATTTGAATAGGAAAAGTATTTACATATACCTTATATCCAAGGTTGTCAGTCATGTAAAACGCAGCCAAAACAGCGAAAAAAAAAAACTTCATAAAAAAATTCATAATTTTAAAATAAAGTAATAAAAATCAATAATCAGTTACAGTGTGGAATGGAAATACATATTAGTTAATTAATTAGGAATGAGATGAAAGGAAATAAAATCTCTTTCACTTAGTGTATACAGTAATAAGTAGCAAATGATATGAAAAGGGTCGTTAATAAAGCAAGCAACGGAAGTCTGAGTCCAGTCTAAGCAGAGGAGGCGCATGGAGCACATGGGAACATCCCACTACTGAAAGCTCATATTCAGAAGACACGCTGACAGGTGAGACGCACGTTATTGCTCTTAAACTCATGCTTGATTACATTTCGATTTCAATTAACGTCTTTATTACTTTTTATCATTATATAAATAAACATAATTACTCTCGTCTTTATTTCAATTCTTATTTTAATATTATAATAATCGAATTGAGAATTAGTACAGTATTTAAAATTAATAATTAAAGACTTTTGATTAAATGCTATCTTAATTAAGTTTAGTTTTTCGATTTTTATAGTTATAATTAAATAATAATAATAATATTCGAATAATATCATTTTTGATTTCGATTTTAATTAATTCCAAAATGATTTCGATTTGTGACTCTCTTATGGCAGCGATCAAAGTGAAGACATTTTGCGCTTTATATTTTATATTTTATGTTTTAAAATCTTTGATATTTAATAATATATCAATTAAAAACATATAAATTAATATTAAATAATACAAAAATATTAAAAATTCGAATCAAAAGTAATTCGACTTGTTCGTTTTTAATGATAAATCGACTTTTAATACGATAATTTAAATAATAATCATTGTATAACAAGCAATTTATATATCATTCATACGATATTTATTGCTATATTATTATTACTGTTCTCTTCAAGTTTCTCTCTCTATTCCAATCTCATATTTTGGATATTTAATCATATTTCCAATATGATTCTTAATATAACTATTCTCGAGTGGGCTATCACAATTCCTATATGGAAACTGAATAACTTGTATGATATTAGATATGTCCCAATAATTCATTACGTTGTAATGAGAGTTTCTTGGAATCTAATAACATAACCTACGTCGGAAAACGTAACTAACTGATAAATTCCTGAAAAAATTTATATATGTAATATATGTAAAAAATAAATTTGAAAGAATTAAAATTGGGAAAACTCACCCTAGTGATGCTCGATAACGAATAACCTAGACACCCTTCAAAACAGAATAATCGTAAATAATCAATAAAAGAATATGTAGTGAATAATAAGAGGTCCTCGCTTTCTATAGTGACTTATGTAACTATTCTAACCATCTTTTTAGCCAATAGTAAGTAAGAAAAGAGATCAAAAGACCTCCTCTTCTTTCTTTCTTTTCCATTTTTTTTATAAAAAGAGAATTAGGTAAAATAAAGTTTGAATTTACTAAATATAGTGGAATTAAATAAGTGTTTAAATGTATGAGTGTAAACAACGAACTTCTAACTCTAAAGTTGGACTTAGTATATTTATAGAATATACAGCTACATGCGCTTCTACATTTTCTTATTTTCACTAATGGTGTACACTTTTACTATTAGTAAATATTAGCTACTGGCTTCAATTCAAAAATTTTTGTATGTATAAGTCGGTCTTCATTTAAGATTAAGAGGTATTAGAAGTAAAAGAAACTTGGAGAAATATGGTTAGTTGTATAGACTCATCACCTGGATGTATATAACCTTGTAGAAGAAAGAGATTCGTGATCCCTTCTGACGATCGATAAGCACGCAAAATTACATTATATCTTTATAGAAATTATATTTTTTAAGTGTTTACTTTTAAAATTTATTTATTCATTTTAAATATCAAATAATTACGTTAAAGCTATTATTTATAAAGGTTACTATAATTCGACTAAATCAGTCATCTTTTTAAAGACATTTCTTCTTGCTTTTTTTTCTTTTATTATTATTATTATAAAAATTTCTTTCGTTGAATAGAATTTATGAATCGTATGAATTTGAAGGCAAATAAAATACTTTGAAAATAAAATCTATATTCGTGTTGTTTACGACTACCGGGAAAACAGCTTTAAAGGACGAAATTTACATTTTTATCATCTATAGAACTTAAGACACGAAAAATTTTATGCAAAATCTTCGTATTATTCTACAAATTTAAATAGAAAAGTCATAAAATAAAATCGAAAAATCACGCTTTTAATCAAATTTAACTTTTGTGGTTTTAAAATAAGAGAGTAAAATTACATTCTAATTATACAATCTTCGTATTTATGCTATTATAAATCAGAATATAAATAAAATAATTCAGTTGTTGAATCATTCGAGCTTATTTTCATCTTTTCCATTTTTGCATAATTCATTAATTGCTCAAGTACAAAACGTTTTCGTGTAAAGTTTTCATAATGAATTATTCTCTCGCATTTAATTAAAGAAAATTCACTCCGTTGCGTCTTTATTAAGGATAGAGATACAAATCTTTAAAGGAATTATCGTTTATTGTTTAGCTTAGTTTATCTTATAACAATAGTAAACTACGTCTGACTCGGATATCTAAAGAAAGCTTGTCAAATTCAGACGTATCTTTATAATAGTATCCCGCAGACTAATCGTTTTCGAAACTGGCAATGTTTTTTATGACTAAATGCCGGATAAAAGGATGTTTCTATATAGATATAAAGAAAACTTGGATCTAACACAAATGGAAAAGACAGCGTGCTTTATTGGTTCATTTTATATTAGAAAATTTATCCTGAAATTTCTTTGTTCGGTCGGACAATGCTCTGGTTTCATATAGATAGTCTGTAGAAATCTCATTTAGTTCTGTCCTGAAATAAACGCAAAATAAAAAGACAATATCAAAATTATATTTATTATTAACTATTTTAAAAAGTTGCTTAATCATTTATATTTATCGTGAAATAAATTCGATGTAATAAAAGAAGGAAAAGAGAGAAAAATCAATATATCGAAGAGTTTTCCTCTGAATAGATCTATGCCATATTAAGTTAAATCTATATTTTAAAAAACTTTATATTTTAATATTCTCTTGTATAACTGTGTAGCTGTTTATTTAAAGTATTCTTATAAATATTAGTAAATACTTAAAATACATATTTCTCTTCAGACAATTTTTGTAAATGTATAAATTAAAAAAAAAAAAAATT
>NW_019384679.1:66810-145663 GCF_000671375.1 Centruroides sculpturatus
GAAGAGAGGGAGAAGGGAAATGATACTAAAACTTAACTTACATAACATAATGTAACAATAACTTAGAAAAGATTAAAAAAAATTAGTGTTGTTTTATATTTTTTTGTTTTAATTTTTATTCACTGCTTTTTGCTTTTTTTCCTTCACTTCCACCAGCACTTTCACTGGATAGAGGTCGCTTGGTAAAATATCTATCCAAAGAGGTTTGGCTTTGCCTACTTTTTAAAATGCTTTTAAAATGACTTAGGCAAATGTCATTACTCCGTGTGAACATTTTCGGGATGTTTCTTTTCAATAAAATCAGTCACTTTCTGATAATACCTCGAGATTTCCTTTATCGAGCGAGATCCTTCCACGACGAAGCAAACACGCGGACTGAGACCAATGAACCGAAGTGAATAAAAAATGGCGCTGCGAACTAATGTAACGTCGTATGGTGAGGTTTTGTTCGTACCGTGGAGCAAAATTATGTTCGAATTTCATGTCATATCCTGAAAATTTCGTATGCTGGGGCGTTCGTATCCTGGGGTACCACTGTATACTAAAAGTGGCAAAAACTGATGGCTTGACCTTAATTTCTTTTTTCATTTCCAAGTATTGTGACATAAATTAATTTTTACCCAAACTCTTCATTTATTTCAAATCTTTCAACGTTTTGGACATAAATATAATTATATTAGAAACTTATTTTTTGTACAGATTTTGCTATATGGGTTTATAATATAAGTCAATTGTATTTTGTTTATTTTATTCAATCGATGGATCGATTTTCTTGACTTAAATTTGCACGAATCCCTAATGCAAATATACGAGAGTCTATTTTTAAAATAAAATAAAATAAAGCAGTTGAAAAATATTCTAAAACCTTTCAATTTTTTATGTTCTTTAGAGAGTTATAAAAGTATTTTAAAATACATATCACTATAAAATGTATGTACTGGTCTGGTGACGTACAATACAATATCTAGGTCATTGTCACAGAAAAACGTCATTTAACGTCATACTGTATTATTGTCTTGTTTAATTCACGTCATACCTTTCTTTATCTTTTGATTTATTTTAATTAATATTTTAACAATTTACTTACACGTAAATATAATCATTTTACATGCCATCTTATAAACATAAAATAAAAAAATGAATATATTTCAAGTAAATATTTACTCTAGAAATATGATTGAAACTTCATCGATTATTCTAATGTTTTTTTCCCATAAAGATTTAAAATATATTCTAGAATCTCCCGTAACAATTCTTTTGGTCCTAAATTATTATGATATTTACTAAACATATTTTTATTTAGGGATAAAGACAAGGAAAACTCTAAACATCCTAACTATATATGTCATAAAGGATCAGTGCCTTAGGAAATGGTATAACTATTAAGGGAAAAACAAGAGATTATTTTAGGATAGATTTAATACTTGAATCACGACTTATTATTATTTTTTTTAATTTTATTTTTGTTGTCCTTATTATTCAAAAGTTATTATAATATGATTCACCAATGCATTAAAGAAACATGAAAATCATTTTACGATAGACTAAACTTATTCACGTTCATATTTTCTGTGAAAAATGTGTAATTTTGTGTAAAAATAATATGATAAATTTGACCGTAGAGTGTAAAATAAATCAAATTAATTTAAATTCGAATTAGTATTTTATAAACTTTATACATAATGTTGACAGGTAGAATATAAAAATAGGAAAAAAAAACATGAGTTACTATTTGCACGAATTAGGTAATCTACGACTTCTTTCGGCTATTTTCTTCTTAAAACTTTGAAAAAAAATAAAATAAAATAAATATAGCCTCTTAGGATCTGCTGTGTCTGTTACATAACTGCAGTTGCTCCCTTAATGATAAGTGGAGGAAAAATTTATTTCCTCATCTTTCTAATGTATTATTGTCTCTATAAATAGATACGGAAGTAATGATACACATCTTCAATCCAAACTTATATTTGCCAAAAACTTTAGACTTAATTAGAATTTCTCGTCAAATATAAACTTTTATATACCGTAATTATACGAAGTTCATATTTGTTACTATTTTTTTCTTTTATTTTTTAATTAAGAAATCATTATACTTCAGTAATTAAGTAACTTTTACAGAGAAGATCTGTGTTAATAAAACATAATGTAAGGTAATATAATAAAGAATGATCCAAGTTTTTTACAACTCGGTTAACTAGGATTAATAATATAAATTAAATAGCATATTATAAATAAACAAACAAGTTAAATTATTTTTTTAAAAGTATATCCTCTATTGAAAAAAAAAATTATCTTATCTGTATAGAAATATTATTAATGCACCGAAGCGATAAAATTCTCTTATTTACAGATTATATTTTGCTTAAAATAAAAATAATATAAATTATTATTAATTCATCTTTCAACATTATTTTAATTATCTGAAATAAGAAACAAACGTAACGTATTTCATCAATCCTTTACGTCATTTATGAAGAGGATTAATTAATGAACGTTACTTTTTGTTTTGATGAAAACTTTATCGTATTTTATTATTTGTTTTTTTAAAATGTTTTAATTTAAAAAATAATAAAATTGAAACAAAATTTAAACATTAACCTTCAATCTTTTATTTAAGCAAAAACAAAAAAAAAAAATCCATATTTTTAAAGTAAATATCAACTAAACCGAGAGCTGATTGGTTAGTATCAATAAAGCAATAGGGAACAACTAACTGATAGATTTCTACGAATCAATTGGCCAGTTTTTACGAAGCAATCATCAGTTATTCTTATTACATTATTGGTTAAATTATATAAATTACATAATTTAGAACACGGCCTCCAGTCACTGACTAAAGCGCTACAACCCCCCCATTGAAATTAGAATAAATGTTTTTCTGTTTTGAAGTTATTAACCTCAAATATTTTTGTAGTTTTTGATGTTCTTGTTAAAAAAAAGAAAAAAAAAATATAAGAAAATTTATGAATATTGTTGCCCTACCAAATTTCATTCTAGGATACTCTACTACTTTCTGTAATTTATTTTAGGAAATACAATATTTAAAAATCGGCAATTTAATTTGATTTAACTTATAAATTTTGAATTTCTAAATTAATTATTCTTAAAAAAATTAAAAGTAGGCCTAATATTGTAACAATTCTATTAACATTAAGTTTATTTTCTATAGAATATAAGTTTTTATTTGTGAGATAAGATTATCAATCTAGTCAATTTTCCATTCTTTGTATCTTGTAATTATTATCTGTCATATCAGTAATCAACAATCGAAGGAAAATTCTTATTCTTATCTTTTATAAATTTATTTTCAAAAAATTTCTCTTAATTTTAGACAAAGTGAGAAATTTTATGTAAGAAACAGACAACACGATTGTTGTATATTTCGAAACAAATGTATTGTTTTAACGCCATTTTTATTATCTAATTTGTAATAGACGTATTTTTCCTTTTATTTTAAGTGAATTAACGAGGAAAAATATTATATATATATATATTTTTTAAATTATTCCTAAAATTTAGTGTTAACAACCTTTATATTATTTGAAACCATTTTGTAAAATTACGTAAAGTAATATAATACATTAAACAGCAAACATTAACTAAAGAAACATCTATTGTAGATCTTACAGGCATGAAAAATAAAGAATTGGGAGTAATTTTATTTCTAAGTAATTGGAAAATTATAATAAATATTTTCGAAAATACAATAAAAGAATCTTAATTTATCATAATTTTAATCATTTTTTGAAGTAGTAATGTTTTAATTTGATGATTCGAGCTATGAAAATCCAATAATATTTTGAAGCAAGAATTTATATTATTATTAAATGTTTCGCCTAGACGTACGCATGGAATAGTAGTCTTATTAATCATAAGTTATTATCAGAACCGAGATTAAATTAGATCAAAAGAAAAATTCGTTTAAATGTTATATATAGGTTTATAGTTTATAGTAATGCTACAGAACATATATAGTATATTAAACTATAATCTTTATTGAATGAGGCATAATTAAATTGATTAATAAAAGAAAAATTATTCAATAAATGTAGAAAAAATTTAAAAATTTTAAACGTCATTAAATGTTTCGTTATGTAAATTTTTCGAATTTTTAATTATTAAAATTATTCGAAGTGCTTGTTAAACTCTTTCATAAATTGCTTTCTATTAAATAAAATTAGGTAGAACGTCTAAAAAATAATATTTTCAAGCACTTTCAGCATAAATTTAAGATTTTCACAAAAGAAACTAATTAAACGTCATTAAAATTTTGAAGATCTAACTGCTTATTTTCTAAGCTAATTGATACTTTTTTTTTATTAAAATTAAGTATTATATTTTGATTAGAAAGCATATTTAATTTGTCAAAAGACGGAATATATGGCCCAGTTGGTCTCCTCGCGTGATAGGGGAAGCCAATAGGCCATTTTATACGTGATTCACATTTGCGATGAACGTTAAAAATATTTGTTACAAATTTCAAATTTTATTATATAAAAACTACAATATAATTTTACTGGTGAGGGCCTCAAAAAGATAAATAGTCTGGGCCTCTCTTGATCTCTGGGAGACCTTTCATGTAAGTTATGTAAAATTTGTAAAAAAAATTAGTTTATAAATTTAAATTTATTATCTTATCTATCAATAATCGATGTAATTTATGATTAATAGATACGAATGTAACCATTATGTGCATTTACGACTTACTTTCACTTGAACAATCGATATATATTTGATCGATTGATCAATAACGCAAAGCTGCTATCAAATAAATAATAATTGAACATCTCCAATTTAAAAAGAAATATTTATAAATTTGGATAGTAATTAAAATAATCAATTAATAAAATTTCCAGTTTTATCATATTTCAAATTCCAGTTATTAGAAAATGACACAAAATATACTACGACATAGCCATAATCACAGATAAAACAATTTACCACAACAGACCAGACATCACACTCATTGACAAACACAATAAAATCATATACTGTACTGTACATTATAGACATATCCATTCCAAACACTCACAATATACAAAACACATGCACTGAAAAATCAGTAAGTACACAGAACTCGCCAAGGAAATAAGGCATTTGTGGAGGAGGTTCTTATTGTACCTGACGTTCTCTCCTTTACAGGTGTCATACCACACACACACTATACAAAATCCTGGGAACATTACAGTTGGATAGAAACACATACACCACACTATAGAAGGTTTCTATATTGAATATATGTCATATTGTTAGGAAATTTTTGAATACAGACACACATACACACTGACACACTTCTTTAATTTTTGTTTTGTTTTTGTTACTATCCCTTGACTATGATCCGACATAGTACACAGCCACCAGTGTCAACCGAGTACTGTTCAGTATAACTCATTAAACCCAACATAATAATAATAATAATAATAGGCCTAATAATAATAAGTTGAAAAATTGCTCAAAATTTACATTTTATATACGATCTACAAGAAAAACAATGGCAGTTTATGGAAGAACTTAAACGAATGTAAACTTGCTTTAAGTTCTCGTTCTTATCTTTTTTTTTATGTAAATTTAAACCCGTAGCCCACGATATTTGATATTACATAAGATTTAGGATTCAGCTAAGGTACTGTATACTGAATCCCAGATCATGATAGAATATGGACAAGCATAGAAGTTATTTTTGCATGTCCGACGCCCAAGACAAAAGCCTAATTTACCGACGTCTCTAAAATCGGCATTTAATTAAAGGGAGGCGAATAGCTAACTTTTAAAATAAATCTAGGGTTACTTGTTTTAAAATTCCGTTTACGATATTTCAAGTAATCTTCCTTATAAAATAATTTCGTTAATGAAAAGGCACGAAAGTTATAATTCTTTAATAATGTGCTTATTTACTTATTCTGATCACGGAAATCTCTATTTATTTTCAGTATTCTTATTATCAATGTTGATAAATTATTATAATCACGTAAATAATTGATATAAATGGTGATAAATTTTTGCATTCGTGAGAAATTATAATTTTGCACGAGTACAAACAGTTTAACCTTATTTTGTCCAAGACTTAAATAACAGTGGACTTATAGGCCCTATATTAATTTTAAAAAGCGTTTTATTTCCATATATAGCATTGCTTCATAATTATAACTATTTCAGTTTTTGAAATTAAAATAAATCCTAGAAACTTGAATAGATTTAAATAATATTTTTGATACATAAAATAGCTTAAATGTATATGTCATGCATTACGAAATGGTTCGTTTCATCCGCATAAATTGAACTAAATGTCCATTTCAATATTTTATACTAATATAAATCCATAGATTTAAATAATATTATCATAAATTTAATTGAAATTTAGTATGCCATACACAGAATAGATTTGAGTAATTTTATTTCTAAGTAATTGGAAAATTATAATAAATATTTTCGAAAATACAATAAAAGAATCTTAATTTATCATAATTTTAATCATTTTTTGAAGTAGTAATGTTTTAATTTGATGATTCGAGCTATGAAAATCCAATAATATTTTGAAGCAAGAATTTATATTATTATTAAATGTTTCGCCTAGACGTACGCATGGAATAGTAGTCTTATTAATCATAAGTTATTATCAGAACCGAGATTAAATTAGATCAAAAGAAAAATTCGTTTAAATGTTATATATAGGTTTATAGTTTATAGTAATGCTACAGANATTGGTTTCATCTGTTTTATTTTATTTAAAAAAAAAGTAATTAATAGATAATTTATTCATCACTTTAATGCTTTTTAAAATTATGCGCATAAATTATTTCGTATAAATGAGTTCCCCATATGTACATTATGTAAATAATTTTTTAGTTTACAAATGTATACACTTAAAATAAACATTTAAAAATTAGCTTTATATTTAAAATATTTTAAATCCCTGTTTAAATTTCAGAAGTTTCTATTTGTACTAAGAAAATACGGTTTTTTTTAGGTTTAAATAACTACAGTATTTAAATTAAATGAAAGAGTCATAATTTCGAATTATAAATATATGTGTGATATTTTTAGGAGCTATTCTTTAGATATTCCAAAAAATTCAAAAGGAGAGATTAAGTAAACACGGCTGCTCAATAAATCCATTTTTATTAATACAGTGGTACCTCAGGTTACGAACGCCCCACCATACGAAATTTTCAGGATACGACATGAAATTCGAGCATATTTTTGCTCCACGATACGAACAAAAACTCACCATACGACGTTACATTAGTTCGCATTTTTCGTTTGTTTTTCTTACTACAGTTATTTTTTTTAATGTATTACTTGGCTTTAATTTGAGTATGTTTTTCGCGTTGGAACGAATTATTTGGTTTTACATGTAATTGTATGGGAAAAGATGATCCACCTTACGACATTTTCATGATACGATCTTAGTTTCGGAACGGATTAATTTCGTATCCTGAGGTACCACTGTACTCGTTTCTATTTAAGACCTTCGGCGTATTGCAAAAAATGTTGGAAATAAATGCTGTTTAATGCTACGAACGAAAATATACCGAAATAAAGATTAAACTACTTTATAAATACTTAGTTTTCTTATCTTGATAGATCAAGCATTTCTAAATGACTTTTCTTAATGGTATACAGTATATATAAATAATAGAGTGTATGAAAATGTCTGTTTATGATCTTTGTACAGTACATTATACAAACCACGACTTTGGCGTCATATTGTGGGAACTAGTTAGGATTTTGTTACTCCGATAACCACGTGTGTTGACATAACCAGAGAGGTAAAAGAATGCTACATTCAAAACATATCGCTATTTAGGACCTTGATCTTTGCTATCATTTATTGAAAAACTTAAACATTTCGCTCTTTGATTTATTCACGTTGTCGTGCGTACGGTTCCCTTTAAACTATTATTGTTTTTATTACTGTCTGCAAAATTGAATGGTACTCATTCCATATTCTGATTAAAGTTTTCTTAAATATTTTTTGGATCGGTGAGATCTTTCGATTTTTCTACTTCAGGTGTCATTTGTAAAACACATTTGTTGATACATAAAAAAGCAGATATTTATTAACGTATAAATAAAACTTGTCTTAAAGTATAATAACTGATTAGTGTTAAAATTCAGTTGTAAAATTACTTTAACGAGAAATTCATTAAAATGTTTTCATTACTTACTTTTTGCTTTACTAAAATATTTTAAAGATATTTTGTAAGAGTGATTAGAATCTTTTTATCTAATATGATGCAGTTTTTAATTGGGCGATATTTAACTAGCAACTAATGATAAAAAAAATCTTGCTAATTAATTTCCACGTACGTATACATAATTCTATTTTATATTCTACGTATACATTAAGATATTTTAATTATTAGTATAGTGTCATTCGAATATTTTAATTGTTTGCAAAGTAACCACTCACAATTGTTCCATATATCATTTACGCATGTAATAAACGGTTGATAATGTGAATAGTTTATCTCCGTCCTTAGAAAATTCACCATATCGAGAGTCCACTGTAAGTTTCTCTTCGAACTTATACGCTAAACGACAAATTAGGTATTTAATATGCATGCTACAAATATTAATGCATAGTAATGTTAAACAAATAAATATTTACATACTGTACTGTATACAATCTATACATTTACTAAAACCAAAATAACAAAAAAAATGTAATAAAAATAATCTTTGTGTATTAAATATTAATAATGAAAATTGTTTTGTTAAAATATGATAATAATATTCAAAATATATAAATATTTTATGAAATTTAGAAGTTTTTAGTTTACATTTTCTATTGACGGTTAATGAAGAGTTTGTATTCTTAATAAATATATATGAAAAATTATTTATAAAAATAGAAAGAAAATAGCAGTACGACTCGTTATTAAATTAGAATATAAAATAAGATAATAATTTTAATTCGTTTTTATTTTATTTATTTTTGGAAGGGAAACGTCAATATGTGATACAGACAGCAGTAGACAGGGAAAGACACACACACACACAAGTTATAATTACTCATTGGATCGCACCTAAATTAAAAATTTTTGTAATTTTTTATGTTAAAATCAAGAATAACATCTCTATCATAATTTATTATTTCCGTTATTTTTATGGTTTGATATGAATTTACTAAAGTATAACTTAATTTAAGCATTGGTTGTCATATGCTTTCATTTGTTACGCTGATAGCATCACTGACTATTCTGTTACATACATGCAGAGAAATATAAATGGGATGAGATAACATCAGTCTGCAATGGCATAGCCAGCAATTAAGTTTGTGTGGGCTAAAAAAAATAAACTAAAATTACAGTAGTATTATTTTATAGGCCTATATATATTTTTTATTAATACAAATGTCAAAACGACAAAAACTTCGAGATTGACAACTTCGAAATGGCAAGAAACGTGCATCAGAATTTCGTAGAAAAGAAAATTCAACTTTAAATTTCAATTAAAATTATTATTATTTTCGGTGGAAAGTAGTCCATTTCATAAAATACTATTTTTGATGTTGATTTATTACAGAAGATCAATAATTTATCGTAGAGAAAACTAACACTTTTACGACAGATTAAAATTTATATATATATATATTTCGTTATTCGATGATTTAAATGTGGAAATTTCCTTCTTAAATGACCAAATGGTTTATTTGATGAAAATAGAATTAACAAGAAAAATAAGAGCAATGATTAATTAATTAATTAATTAAGCAGCGAGGAGGATTTAAAAATTTGAGAGAAAAAAAAAGAATTTTCTCTTCATATTACTTATTTTTCATATTATTTTGCATGAAATTAGTCATTGTTAATGTTATCGTAGAGGAAAAGAAAATATAAGCCTATATACCGTAAACATACGCAGTCTAGTTTCGTCATGAATATTTCTACTATTCGTGATAAAAAGACAAAGAAAAACGTGACGTTATTAATGTCTCCCCCACTCCGGGTCTAACCTTTGTAACGAAACAGTTTTATTCTAAAAATGAATTAATGTTCTTATCAAATATAGGCCTATATATATTAAATCATAAACTCAATAGTGATTTACAAAATAAATAAATTTTATTACTATTGCTACTTAAAAAAATTATTTTAATACGATTTTGTGAAGTAGGTTTACGTGACTTTCCAATGGAATTTTCAATTCGTTTATGACTAAGGTTTGTTTTTCTTTTTAAATGGTAGAAAGAAATGTATAGAAAGTTAAATTATCGAAATAAAATATCAAATAAATTTTTCATTATAGACAAGCATTTATTATATTTATTGACCGAACAAGGAGAAACATCAAATAATATAACTTAACAAATTGGCATTGTTTCGCGTTACAATAAATTGAATATTTGATAATTGTTCAAGAAAATCAAAATGTTAATTTAATAAATAAATAAATAAATAAGATCCGAATAAATTAAACAATGATTCAAATTATATTAATTAATTGATAATAGATAATGTTAAATTAAACAAACTATAACTTATACATAAAATGAAACGTGATATTTACTTAAATTGCAATGTTGTTCACTGAATTTACGTCGAAATTTTATTAATTGTAAGATAAATCCTATGAAAAAATGCATTATAATTTCCCCAAATGTAAATGTAACATGATTCCTCTTTTACCTCTTAGAAAAAACTAAGATTATATGAAAAAAAAAGATTTTATCAGATAAAATATTTTTCGTTACTGTAATTTAGTAACTTCAAATCTCGTCTTAGTGTAATTTCCTTTAACCTCGAATATGTAAATATTCTTAATCTGTGATACAATCGCAATTCTTAAAATATATTAGCACATTTAATTATGATGATATATTATTTTATTGTCTTCTTTGTTACTCGAAAGCAATAATATCCCGTGTAAAATATAATTACCTATACTCAGAACGAGCAGCTAGCGAAATGGCCATCAAATTCTTCATATTTTACTCGTTATTAGTAACTAACTGCGAATAATTGAATAGTTTAATTTGATACGTGCATGAATTTAAATGAATAATTTCCTTGAACATTTCCTTGATACATTGCACATAATTGAAAGCTAGATTGTTAAATTAATTTTAAAAATCATTTTAAATTAAGTTAACTATAATGCATTTATAGCATAACACTAAACAAATTCTTGTAAAAAAAACACAAAAAAAAACTAAAAATTTTATTTTTATTGTATGAAATTTAGCTTTAGTTTTCGTCTTACGTATTGGGTTATTAATCTGTTCCAGTTCTGTACATTTAAATTATTTTTTAACGTTCGAAACATCTAATGCATTAACAATGTTTTGCCACTTTAATATAGAATACCATTAGATTAAATACTATAAAGCATATATATATAAATACATACAATAACTCTCAGATTATATGGATTTGAAAAGTATCGATGTTACTCTAGTCTCGTTGAACGTACAGAAGCTGTAAAAAAAAAGTAGGAAGCACGCGATTTCATTTTGTTTCCTATATCTCCCCCCTCATTAATCTTGACTGACAGTTATTTACTGTAAATGGAAAATTTCTGTACATCTGATGCAAACGAACAAATAGATTTATTAAGCTTGACTAATGACAAGTGTTACTAATTAACCTTCGAGTTTCTGCAAATATTTACATTACGAGAGAGCAATTATACTCTTATGTATCAACGATATAATCCAATTTAATAGGGAAAAAAACGGGGGACTTGATATTTACGTTATAATTGTATTGTATTGTAATGAAAGTAATAATTCGAAAAGTTAGTTAAGGAAAAAATTTGAGTACAGACATAAAATTTTATTCTCAAAGAGCACGACGGGAGTCGAAACTGTTCGTTGAATCTTCCAATTATAGAAGCAGTTACATCTCACACCGAACGAAGGGGTGAGGTTTTTAACTCTTTACCAGAAATAATTTTTAAACGGGAAATGCGATTTTTAAACATATTTTTTTTTTTACGTTACAGCATTATAGTGTATATATACGCGTAAAGAATTCGACGTAACGTAACTTAGTTATCTACGTTTTATAAAGTATTTTATCTAAATGAGGCATCACGCTATGCCAATGAGACGAACCACTACTGTTAGAGTAACGAGTACAGTATATAGAACATATCCATTAAAACGATAGTACTGAGTCAGATAATTTATTACGTTCATTTATTAAACAAAAATGCTTATCGATAATGTGGGTTAACTACTTTTCATTCAAATCAGTTAACGCTGAAGGTGATTAATACACGATTCGAATTCGAGTTTTCTTTACTAATAAAACAAAACAAAACAAAAAAAATAATACAAATTAATTGTATCAATAAATGAACGCTTAAAAATAATGTGATTATAGAAAACAGTTTCGACGATTTAGTATAGTTTCTAGAGATTTATTAATAAATAAAATTGCCGCTTTCACAATACGCATGTTTGTCGAAACAGGTCGGTAACAACACTTTGACGTCATCGCTGTGGCCAAGGTCATTCGTCAAGGTTACATGGCAGATGTGTTTTCTGAATGTATTCTCTCTAGACCGAAACGCCACCTAGAAAGCTTTTCCTTTCCTTTTTCTACTAAAAGAATCGATAAAACTATGCTTGGCAACAGAAATACTTCCATAACTTTAGTTTTTTTTTTATTTTTATTTTTTTGTTATTGTTTCTGACTTGTAGGTTAGCACCGATTGTTATAGGTTCAACTAAAATGTTGTCGTGCATTTTTAAAATTGGGCAAAATTTCTTGAAAATTAAGCTAGTGTTTGATAAATTATACATTTAAATTTTACTTTAAGTAAATAGAAAGAAAATTATTGTTTATCAAATTAATTACTGTTTCAGAAACAAGTTTTGTAAGAGTTCGTAAGAAACAAGTTTTTATAAGAGGGTAAGATCATTTCATATTTTGCATTTATTTATTTATTGTAACTTTCCTCTTAAAGCATCTACATCCAAATCACGTTCTAGGAATAATTAGGAAAGGAATAAATGATCAATGCGAGATTTTTAACAATTATTAGTGACTTTAATTACCTTTCTTTTTAAATCTAATAATCAACCCAATTCGTTAGAAGCTAGTTTTCAAATTTTTTCTTCAATAGAAATCTATCGACCTGTAATGCAGCAGTATAAACGGATTACTGCTCATGTATAACGCGTACGAATCTGAATTAAAAATAAAATTTTTTACTTAAGTAATTTTGGTCTCCCATATTTATTATACAGGATATAAACAAACGGGTATAATTACGAAAATTTAATGTACTTTTACATGCAATTTATAAGTGTTTATTAACTTAGGGTATGATTAAATTCGATACATTCTTATTAGTTTGTAAGCATTAAATCTTCATATAGAAATATTTATATTTTTAGAATATTGTATTGAATTCCGCTTTATTCATTCATTCTAATTGAATTATATAATTATAATTATTTTTACTGTTAATATTTTAAAATATAAACTGTTTATTTTTTTTTTTAGATTATAAATCAATAATGTTAAATTCTATTTAGAGCCACATTTTTCTTTAATTGATGTTAATATTTAGGACGTTAAAATACATAATATTAGTGTCATATATTGTATTTCCTAATCACTTAGAAAGTTTCCTAATTCATAAAATAAAACGTTAGAAATATATAGGAAACTATTTTATATATTTCTAATCATTTATTTTCTAAATAATATAAACAATTGTTAAACTAGTGGATAATTTCTTTTAAAATAACAGATAAATACACAGATCATGCTGTAGTTGTATTTAATTTCTTCTTTAATGTGTCTTTTGATTATCAGAAGATTATACTCTAGGGAAAAGTGGAAAAATCATTATTTTAAAAAGAGAGTATTCGTTCTGCCTGCCGATACTGGAGCCCTATATGGGGAAGAGTGTTCATTAAAACTTATTGAGCCAGTTATTCCTCTAATTGAAACCGACAAAATATAATACATCCAATTTAAATTATTCATAGACTTTGAGAGTTACTGCTTATGTTAGAGACAAATAAACGCAATAATAAATAAGTTCATAAATTGAACTTATTATTCTCGAAACTTTTTCACTAATGAATACACAGCGGACAATTCAAAAATGAGTATAATTTTTATTTATTATTTGCATTTAATACAGTATACAGAATCTAAACTTGAAAACAATCAGATTTTCATCTTAATTAGAAAAAATTACTTATCCCATATTTATTCGGAAACAAATGGTTAATTCTTTCATAAGGCTAAATCAGCCTTGTAATGAAATGTATACATTTTTTACTGTTTTAATTATAGTTATTTAATTAATTTTTTAAAATTATCACCATTCTGTTTGGTAAATTAGTTCTATTAAAATTTGAATGCGTATTCCCTTTAATTCCGTATAATATGTTAATAAATTCTTCATAGAAATAAAATGTTTACGTTAATTTAAATAAATACTGTATAATATAAATAAAATAGTATAATTTATTTACTGAATATAATTATTGTTCATATGGGTCATAAGTGAATGTATTTTTTCCTAGTATTTAAAAAATTATCAGAAAAATCCAATTTTTTTTTTAATGATTTACGCAAATCGTCACAAATGAAAATGTCAAAGTATTTATAAAACTGGAAAATATCATTCATTAAATTGTAATTAGTGTGTAATGAAGTTGCTACTAGTAATATACAGTACTGTAATAAACTACATTTTTTTTATAATAAAATTTCTCTTTAGAAAAGTTATTGTGACATTAACAACGACTTAAAATTATGCGCGTGAGTTATTTAATACAGAAGAATGATTATTACATTGTATATTTATAGTTATTTGAATAGAAATCAAATAACTCAAGAAACTGTAAACACTAGTATTTGTAGTTTTTATGTGAGTTTCACGAGTATTTATACTAAAAAAGATATTTTTTTAGAATATTTTACGTTATGAAAAAATTCATTATTTTTTAAAATCAATTTTTAAATCAATTATAGAACAAAAATATAATATTTTATATAGAAATTCAACAACATTTTGCTATTAAGAGAACAGATTTTTGTTATATTTGTTAACTACTTGAGATAAATCTTTTGATAATTCTTTAATCCTGTACTGTATTTATTTTCTTCGGAATAGATTTCACTGTTTAAAGAATAACAAATATTGATGCACTTTAATATGTGTAATTTTTATAGTATAAAATAATTTATTTTTTTCTATTTAACTGCGTAAATCAGATAAAATATATATGAAATAATAAACAAAATAAGCATATATAATTTTATATCATACACTGATTAAAAGTTTTATTTTGTATTATGTAAATAAATTCAAAACTTAATTAATTAAAAAATAAACTATTCATTTAATAAATAAACATTGAACTAAATTCATTAATTATTATAAATTACATTATATAACTTATTAAAATGTTCATTGAGGTATTTATGTTAATAAAATTGAAATAATAAAGCAAGAATTAATATAATACATTTACAATTACAGTAGAGCGTCGATTATCCGAAAGTCAATTATCCGAAAGAATTCCAGTCGGCAAATTTAAATTTTGCCAGTGCTGTGGCGCTGCAATCTTTGGCTATGTCTTGGGCTACTCAAATATTTTACGTTTTTGATACTAAATTAACTTCTGAAGTATAATTTTTTATTGTTTTTATATTTTTCAATATATTTAGTTTGTTTGTACAAAATAAAGAAATAATGTTTAACGATACAATAGTCACGATTATTATTTTAAAAAGTTTACGTTAGGCTTAACATCGATAAAAATTCAACGCGAAGCGACACGCAACGGAGAAAAATTTCAACATGGGATAGGTTAATATATGTTTTCGTGCATAATCGGTTATCCGAAACATCGATTTTCCGAACAGTCCCAGTCCCCAATTGATTCGGATAATCGACGCTCTACTGTATTGTGAATAATTCATTTGTAATTTTTTTTTTCAGTAACGAACTTAATAAGAAGTACTAACAAAGCATACATTAAAATTATAATATTGACAAAGTTTCAATCAATAAGAAACTTCATAGAAAAATATACTATTTTAACGTATTTTATAAAAGTATGTTAACATAGCATATTTTCCTTTCAAGTATTTTGTATATAACAATTTCAAATTATTGTTTAAGCTTAGAGTAATACCATGTAAGTCTATCTTTCATTTTCAATGATATATCTCTATAGCATCTTATATTATCTTTTCTATATCAATAGAAAAATGATATTTTGTCATAAAGAAGATAAATTATATATTTTAAGCTTATTAATAAAATTTATTCTGTATTCTTTCATATCATTTCGAAATTTGAAATTCAACGAATATATATCATTTTGAATCGATTTAGAAAAAGCCACAAACATATTATTTCATGCATAAACATTAACATACATATATCTGTAGATCTGTGTATATAATTAATTATTTACAGGTATTAAATAATTAAATACAGGAATTAAAAATACAGTTTAGAAGAAAAAAAATTCAGAATTACAAAATACATGTCATAATCTTCAATTAAAACAAAATTGTAAGTTGTAAAGATTAGTCTTATGAAATGCTTTTTTATATATAATTTATTGAACAAACTAAAATTTGATATTATCTCAATTGATTCAGTAATAATTCTTCGTTCAATTTAAATGCAAGATAAAGGCAATAAAAATTGACTACATTTGTAAGTATTATTAGCTAATTTATTTTTGTTAAAAGTTAATATTATGGTCTTTTGGAGAATAATATCATTAAGTATTTTTGGAAAAAAGAAGCGCTTATTTCTTTAGAATTTGAAAGGAAAAAAATTTGTAGTAAGAAACGATGCCAGTAAACGAGATCTATTATATTGCCACAACTACATTAAAGAACCTTTGAAGTGGATAGAAAAGTTATTAGGCGCCCAACTGTTTTATTAGAAGGTTATGAGAAGCTTTGATATTCGAAGAAAATTTGTGGATAAGTTTTTTTTTCTCGAAGAATTCAATTTTTAAATTATATTAGACGATAGATTTTTATATTTTTTATATTTAAAAAAAGTGTAAAGAATTTATCAGGAAATTTAAAAAAGAATTTAATGATTTATTAGAATACGTTATTAAGGTAAGTTCCTTGACTAAGCTCTTATGGACTAAATGACAGGTATGTCATTATGTCCGTTGCCTATGTATGTCGTTTTGTCCATATAACGTTATAAAAAAACAAAATTATAAAATAAATACAAAGATGTTATTTTTAATGGAAAAAGTTATTTAAATGCAACAACAAATTCTTGAGGGTTGAAATAAATGCTACACAAATAGATAAAATAGTGAAAAACTTACCATCTTTATAAAAAAGTTGTTGCAAGGAGAAACTCTTAACGTATCATTTCTTGTCGTCGGCCATGACACCCGGCGAATGAGAGGGGTACGTTCACATTTTGACAGGTTAGTAAAAGCCGCTCGGATAACGTGGTGTCGTGGTCAATTGCGCGCTTGAGACCTCCAAATTCGAATTATGTTGCCTATGTCATTTTGTACGTATTTCCGCTACTACATATTATATAAACTGTATTGACAAAATGTACGCAAGTTTAATTTAATAACAGATACATAATAATACATTAAAAAACTTGAAGATTGTTGTTTTCTCGCTTTCTCTGTTTTGTTTGCAAATCGGTCAATCACTTTCTCCAGATCAAGTTGACAAGTTATTGTTTTTTCAATTGATATAGTAGTAGCCAGAGTTAAGACGGTGTTGTAACATGCTTCTTCTTAAATAGGTTTTGATTAATTTTAGTTTTGAAAAACTTCGTTCTGCTATCGCTATCGTCGCCGGTAAAGTTAAAAAAAAAAAAAAAAAGCATGCTGCAACAATGTCGGAGAAGCTACTTGAGGTTGCGGTGTGAATTAAAAATAGTTCGGCAACTTCGCGCGTAGAAGTAATTTCTTTTACTTGAGTATAAAAACACATTTTAAATCAAAACAGTTGAGATCCAAAACTAGGCGAAATGTCGGAGAGATATGCCGATTGTAACAATTCTGATCCTTCCAGAATATTTTTATCAGATGACTCAACAAGATATGCAGGCGATAAGCACTTAAAAAGTGTAGCCTACATAATTTTCGAACGGATTCAAATGTAATAATTTATTGGTTAATTGTTTCTCATCTCCCTTTCTTTTTATTTCTGTACGCATCAAAAACTTATTGTAACATCCAGAACTAAATTCTGTTAACATTTTGGAAGATGAAAACATGCAATAATATAATTATAGTGCAATAATTATAATCGTGCTTGGACAAAGAGCACGTGTAAGGACAACGTAAACATTGAAGAAAGACCAAATGGTTAAAATCTCGATTTGGCATCCTTTTATAAATATAATATGTTACTGGCGTTCAAGGATGCGCTTTGACAACGCCCCAAAAGCGCCAAAAACTGTATAGCCTACAGATCTGTAATTATTCTGTGAACATGTTTTTGAGAAACGGCTCGATAACGGGAAATTTACGGACAAAATTTTGATATTAAATTCGTCAACTCAAAGTCGGGAAATTTTTTTATCCCTTAAAACTTCGATTTGACATGGTATTACAGTATTTGTGGATGATCTTTTATTATCATCTATAAATTTATGAGCAAACTAATGGCATAGTTCGTTTCATATGATATTAGTTTGTTACTCAGCTACTTGTTACTTAGAAGCGCCCAATTACAGTATTGAAATTGTTAGATGAATTTATCTGTTTTGTGTGATCTTTTCTATTACAAAATAATCGAAAGGTTTAAATAATAATAATAAATACAAACTTTTTAATTTCTCAACGCCAAAATTTGATTATTTTACAATATAGATTAGATATTATGCAAATGATGTTAACAATATTTTTATATTTAATAACTTAACTTACATATTGTACTGTACATACTTTTAGAAAATATCTGGCATATTCCTAATGAGATTAAAAATGTACGAATTTGTTTATTTTTGTCATTCTTAATACAGAAATTAATTTGAAAAATTATATAAGGATTTCGGTGCTTATTGACTTTTTAAAAAACGTTATTGCTCATATAAATAATATAGATCATATGAAATTTAATATTTCGATTTATTTAATTATTTCAATTACTGACTGCATACGACAATTCTGATACTGTATTCAGATTTTCTAATTTCTGTAAGAATTCGTTTATTTTGATAGGCGTAGAAGATGAAATAACAATGGAAATAAAAATGTATACCGTAGTTTTATTTGTTAAACACTAGATATATAACGTTCAATTTTTTTGATGATATACATCATTATTCTTAGTACAGTTTCAATTATCAAATTATGAGACGATAGTAATGTTTTTCTATAGTCTATAATTTGAATTTTATCATTTATCTAATTCTTGAAAAAGTTTAAAGCTAATTTCTTTACAAAATAAGAATTAAAATTATATTAAATATTAATTACTTTTAAGCAATTTTCTTCGCCCGTCTAATACCTAAATATGGGCTAATTTCACATAGAAAGTCCTCCCGGAAGGCTCTCTCGCCCTTGGCAGATCGCCCACGTATTGCATTGCCTTATTCTATCAATCCAATTAACTCATCGAGAAAGTTTCACTATTCTAGAAATCAGGGTCTTCCTAATACAGTACATTTAAATGCTATGGATTAACACCAGGCGCCTATTTTCTTAATTTAAAAAATATAGCGTATATACAGTACTCTTTTTACATCAGAATACTGATATAAATCAAAATAAAAATGGAAAATAATTTACAGTGTAATAAAAGTGTAAAAGACAATTTCATCAGTAATAAACAAATAAATCAAAAATTAAAACCTTTTTTTGTGGTAGTGGCAATAGGAGTTTTAATAAGGCTGCAGCCTTATTATCCCAATGGTTAATGTGGTACTGTTAGAAATTTAATTAAATTTTATTTAAAATTTTTTCAATTTCAAATGTACAGTACATCTCGCATGTTTTTAATATAACAACTGTTCATATAATGTAAAAGTCAAAAGAATAGATTTATTTTTGGTATGTTAATTTATCAAATAATTTGTTTTCTAATAGCATTTTATTCATATTATAATTCATGCATCAAAACTATATTGATATTTCATTTAATTTGAGAGAGCCTTATAATTATTTAAGTTTTATCTTCTAAAATATAAATATTCCTCGTCATAGAAGAGTCGTTTTCTCTTTTTACGTTATTTTAATGTGCCACAATAGTTACAAAAAAATGATTAACTGCCATGGACGTCCACTGGATCAGGCCTTAAGCCTTCTTTTAGCTCCACTGGATTTATCTCAATTAAGTTCTGATAGTCTTTATGTTTGTGTTTACCAAACAACCCACTTCTTATATGTATACTGACTGCAATTGCCTGAACTCAGCACCACTGCGCCATAAGAGAGTCCAGAGGTAGTATAATTTCAAGCGATAATTAAGATAGTGGGAGTATATTCCTTGGAAAAGTTACTGCGGACGTCCTTGTCAAGTGTATTATTTTAATGCAAATTGTCTGTATTTAAAGTGATATCAGTAATTCGATATAACCAAACGTTGCTATTAAATTATAATTATAACAACTGTTTTTTTTTTTTGGTCGAAAATTTCTAAAAATTTTCAAGGAGGTTTATTTATTAGGGAAATTGATGCTATTAAAGTTTGGTGGTTAAAGGTCGCGGAGATAGGAAAATAATGGGGATCGTGTGTATCCCCAGTAGGGTCGGACTTAATGATGATTTTACTCGTTATTAGCATTTACAATTTTTTATAAAACTCATTTCTACCCTCAAAATTAAGCTTTTTGCCGTTTTATAATAGTTAAAAATATAAAAAGCTTTAAAAATAAAATACAGTATATACTATAATTGCCGAAATATTTTAAAATACTTTTCTAAGCAGAAAATTTAAAAAGTAATTTATTAGAAAATTTGAATGATAATAATAAAATTTTCATCGAAGCTTCGATTTTTGATGACCCTTCTGTGTCGCTCTCAGGTTACGCTGGAAGTAAGCAAAATGAAATTAACAATATAATCCAAATACTGAGCCTTTCGAAGATTTAATCTAATCAAACTAGGGCTACAGTTTGAATTTTTCATCCTATTTCTGAGATTTTATATAATTAGAAAAATAATTATTAAAATGGTCGAAATTAAATTTTAATAGAAAACCTTTAATATTTCTTATAGGATTGTTCATATACGTTTTAACTTATAAATTTGTACAGATTTTTTAAAATAAAATATAATTATGTATATATGGAATTATTTTAATATAATATAACATTAAATAGAATGCTTAAACTGTAAATGTAGTGTTCCAGATTATTTTTTATACAGTATATTTGTAATGAGAACTTTATTTGAAATTGTTAAAAGTATTGATGCTTCTTCTTAAAATAAAATTGCTGTTTTAAATCTGGTGGTACTGTTAATTTTTTAAATTTGTGCCAATAGACAATAGCTGGACTTTCGTGGATCTTCTGTATGGCCTGATAAGAATATATAATGGTGTGAGTTTAATTTTGTTGAGTTAAAAAAGTATATTTTTTCTGTTTTTTTTTAAATAAATACGTCTATTCTAAATATAATATATGATATATTTTGTTCATGTATGTACAGTACACACTTATTCAACCTGCTACACAACGTGTGGCCTTGTGAATTGAAATGTAACTATCTGATTAATGAATGTTCTTCGCCTATGGACTAGACTATTTGAATTAAAAATAAACCCTTGTTTTAATAAGTTATACAAGGTCTGTTCAAAAAGTATCGGACCTTTGGTCGGCAAAAATAAATTTATTGACTTTGAGGTACAAAACCCTAATCCCCTTCAAAGTAGTCTCCTTGGTAATGTATACACTTCTCCCAGCGTTCCTGCCATTGCTGGAAACACTGCTGGAACGCATCTTTTAAAATGGTTATCAGCCGGTCCGTCGCATTTCGCATGATGTCTTCTCTCGACTAAATTTGGGTTCCTTTTAGCGGCATTTTCAGCTTGAGAAATAGCCAAAGGTCACACGGAGCCATGTGGAGAGAGTACGGAGCGTGACGAACCACAGGAGTATTGTGTTTAGCGACGAAAGCCCGAATCAGATGCGCAGAATGGGCGGATGCGTTATCAAGATGGAGCTGCCAAGTTTTGATCGACCACAGATCCCATCGTTTGCATCGCACTGTATCGGAAAGACGACGAAGGACCTCCTGGTAGTACTCCTTTGGGATGGTTTGGCCTTGTGGTGCGTACTCACGACACACCACCCCACGAGAGTCGAAAAAACTGTCAACATGACCTTTGATATTGCTGCGGACCTGCCGCGCTTTTTTTGGCCTCGAGGATCGTCCCCGAAAGCCTGCTGAATCTTGCGAATGGTTTACACTCGGGTATCGCCAAGGTTTTTGGCAAAATTTGATGTAATATCGCTGCTCACGTTGTTCAGTCATTTTCCAGCTTAGTAAAATCCGACGAGAGCGCACTACATGACCTCACTCATAGGCCGATTGCCAACGACTGACGATTTCTGCAGGCGGGAAAAAATTCAGGGCTGTGCATGACTGTCCCCTCCACAACTCCACCGAAGGAGGCCTCTCTCGCATCATTGGTTTACGCGGAAAAAAATAAGGTCCGATACTTTTTGAACAGACCTTGTATTCCAAGGTTGGTTGTCAAACTATAAAACATACAATTTTGTCCACAAAAAATTATTTACTATCCTGAAAATACTTTCTAATTATTTATTTCAAATCTATTTCTTTTTAAAATATAATTTTTTTTAATGCGGAGGTGAGATAGTTAATTTAATGTTTAATGTATGACTAATATCATCATAATGCATTTATGTATATTATTATATTGTGGATAGTAGTTATAGCCTATCTAATGCTTCATGCTCAACTGAATGAAAAGAATATCATCCTCTAGAATCTAGACTAAAGGATATTGTTTGCATATAAGCTTATATTTAGCAGCATTTACTTGAAAGACGTTCAAATACATGAAGAACAAACAGTCAATTTTCTGAAATACAGTATGTGTGAAATGTAATAATCCCACCGACAATCTTTTCATTTTTACAATTTACATAATTTTTATTTAATCAGTATTGATTAATATTAATCGACATTGTTTACATTGCACCAATTACTATAGCAGAAATTTTATATTCTTTATAAAAGAATTCCAAATATTCTGAACTGAACTAAATCAAAACAAATATATGAAATTATAATAANATCTAAAATGCTTTCTTTAGCATTTGTTAGATATGTAGAAAAAAACTAAAAACCTAAATAAAGTCTTACTGCATATAATAATAATAATATATAATATAACAACAACAATAATAATATATATAGATATATATTATAAAATAATACTGGTTTATTACATAATACTTGTATAATACATGTAAAAATTTTAACTAATAGTAATTTAAAAGCCTGCCATCAGGCGATAATATGGAAAACGATAATTTACAACTATAAATCATAATATAATATAATATACCAAAATGTAATTTGCAGAAACACTAGAAAGCCATTAATTTTAATAACGAGACTCAATACTTTTGACGGTATCTGCACACTTCATCATAATAATGTGACATGTCTTTTAGTAAAATAATTTCATTAATATTTGCTACAGTTACGTCCTGAAAGAATCGATTCTTCATATTATACAGTTTGAACTATAAGTTATGAGAGTATCATTAATAGTTCTAACTTGATATAATAATATATTTAGTATCAAAACAAGTCAAAATCAGCCCGATACGGTATATAATTATATTAAAACATATCTCACGTCTTTTCGTTGATTTGGATGCCATGCACCTACAATTCTCTTTTCATGGGGCAAAATTCTCTCTAGGGACTGTATGAGATTTCTCTGCATGGTCTTGCGTACTGGAGGCAACCAACGGTGTAAAGGAATAAGACTTTCGGGCATGCTTTATTTTAGTTTAAAGCAATGTTCTAATGGGAAATGCTTTAGTTGTCGAAACATTTAGATAAGTGAATAAAACCAGGAAAACGTCACACGGTTACACGCGGTTAGTCCGTTGACGAGATGCTAATCCGCGACCAACTGTGCGAATCAGTATTTAGTAGTTTCATCCATTAGGCTACTGGGAGGGGTCTTTTTTCTTTACAACAAATAAACATTTACACCTTTGCCTGAGAGTTTAAAATTATTTTGTGCAGAATGATAAATTTTCTTCAACTTAACTGTGCTCGAGTGATCTCAATCAGCCATACATTATAATTAAATACACCTAAATGGCCAACTCCGCGAATATCATGTGACTTAGAAGCGTAGTGGCCCGATGTCGGATATTGGAATCTTGTCACGTTTTGACTGAGATAGACTATGTATAGTCTATCTCAGTCAAGACTATACATAGTCTTGACTGAGTCTTTCTTGAATTCGACTTCAAGTCGGTTATTCGCTGTTTCACTTTGAGAAGAATGCAGAATTCTAATGTGTGTTGTCCGTGAAAACAAAAGCGACTATTTTGCTTCCCGAAACTATATGATGATAAGTACTTGAAGCTAAAATTTTTACTACTTAAGCTTAGTTTTTAATCTCTGTTTTTGATTGTTAACCGAAAATTTATCAACCTTACTTATAAATTGCTTAATTTGGTTATTAAATTAAGGACAGTGGACGTTAACGGATCTATCCACAAAAGTAATGTATACGTCTTGGATCAGAATTTCGGCATTTATCATACATTTATAGGCCTACGTTACTTTCTGTGTATGAGTGTATGGCGTCATTTATATCGTATTGATAGTTCTAATATCTGACGTTCGAGTGCTGAACGCAAATCAAAATGATCGCTGACTAGAAAATTTTTGTTACAATAGAAAGTATAGGAATTTGATCATCTAGATGTATTTAATCTATGCCATCAGCTACAGTGCAAGCCCTGATGTAAATGAACTTTATGTTATGAACTTTATGGAAAGTGAATTAATTTATTTAATTTGGGCTGTTTCTCCTTAATATTCTGCGAATGTATTTCCTCAAACCGTATACAGTATTTACATTTTATAATTTATACATAACTTGCACTCAAACTTACTTAATACATACATATATGCATTACATGTTTTTCTTTAATACTATTGTCTAAGCCAGTGTTTCCCAGCCTTTTTGGATTAGCGACATACTTTGAATTTAATAAGATTCTTGAAACACACCACAATTTTTTAAAATAAAAATGTTTAAAATTGCCACATTCATAATAAACTTTCATATATGCTTTTGTTTATTAAGAAAAAAATAATTTAATCAAATATTATGGAATCAAGTATAGTTAAAAACAAGTTATTTACTTAAAAAAATTACCAAAAAAGTCTTAATCCCAGTATGATATTCGTGCCTGTTCGAATAATTTCTTTATTCGGGGACGAATAGTTGACAAGGAAACTCAGATCTTGTTCCGTAGCCTTTCACGTTTTTTTGCTTTTAACTTTGTTCATTGATAAATATTTCATAATGCTGAATTTTTTGTCAGAATTGTTAGTGTTTCAGTTATTTATTTTAAAATTTCACTATCGTAATTTTTGATAGTAGTGGAAACATTTCGAAGTTTGTATTTTTCCTTTTACCTTTCTTTTCCACATATCTAATTTATCTTTAGAAGAATTAATTTTGTCAGTTGATGATAAAATGTTTTTCTTCATGCTCAAATTTAATTGATTTAAATGATCAAACAAACCTACCAAAAAAATGCCACTTTTGAACAAAATGTATTGCTGCTCAAGTACTTAATAATACATTTTGCTCAATTGTAAAATAAATAAGTAGCTCTTCTTGTAATTCGAAAAATTGTGCTTGCCTTTCGATAACCGCCAAATTTTAGTGTGCATTAATAATACTGATTGATTTGCCCTGGAAGTTTCCATAGTTTAGAAAAGATGCAAATTTTATGTGGTCTATTTTTAATAAAATGGACAACTTTTAATACTTGCTGAAGGCCCTCCAGAGGCCGAATGGATGAAACTACTGAATAACTAGTAGATTCCCGCCTCGCTAATGGGTTACCACGTGTTTTTTTTCTGAGTTTTCTTCACGTTTGTAACACTTAAATAGGGGCTATTTACTGTAGAAGTTCTTCCGGGAGGAATCCCTCCTCGGCAGATCGTCCACGTGTCGTGTTGCCCTAACTAAAATAATAATAATAAACAAATTTCCTTCAACTAGTAAGCCATTGACAAGAAATTTAGAAAATAAAGTTTCTCGATGTAAAAAACCTGTGAGTAGTAATAAGATCGGTGTTGTACTCTTTAACTCGAGCAAAAACTTCTTTTATTGAATCCTTGATAGATTTTGTTCTGTCAGTGCGAATGTTTATGCAAGATTTCCAATTTCCAAAAAAAAAAACCTACATTCTTCTACTTTGTCAGAAATTTTAACAAAGTGTGTAATAATCTGAGCTTGTCTATGTTTTGAATCTAAGAGTATTTTAAAAATTCACTGAATTTTGTTAATAGATTTGAACGTTTTCTGAATAAATGTTGTTGTAATTTATTGAGAACTATAGAAGTCTTTTTCGCCAATCCAAGAAAATCCCAGTGCCAAATATTTATTATCATATTTTTCGTTTGATAATTTTTGCTTTTTTGGTAGAATATGACGCTTTATTATTATAGCCAACATCAGTTTCTTTTCATTTCTTTTCTAATAAAATCTTGTCCGTTTTATTATCTTCTTAAAATTTAAAATAAATTACAGTTGATTTTTAAAAAGTTTGACAATACGAAAGCTGAACGTACCAAGACAAAGACTCAGAATTTTACAAATTTACTATAAAATTAAAAGGACTATTTGAATCAATGAGTAAAGAGTTAGTATCGGTTTTTAAGCTGATAAACCGCAAAATTTATAGAAGCTCCAAATAATTAGTACGCCGGCATACACACAAACGCATGCAACTTTAGTATGGGTATCAAATTTTACAATAGATATTTTAGTGAATATATCCTTCTTTCAATCGACCGGCGGTAAAACGATGAAAGATAAATAGCTTATTCAAAATTCTAAAATGTATTTAATATTTCCTTGACACACGGATTGGGGAATACGGGTCTAAGTCATTTAGAAACATCGGTTTTTAAATTTTGTCAAATCGCGGATCCCTTCACAATAAGATAGTATAGAAATAATAATAAAAATAGTAAATAATTGCAATTTTAAACGTACTTTTTTATTATTACTCATTTTAAAGATATTGTTTCCATCTATACACAAGTTCTGTATCAGTTTTAATCTGGGATCTAAGTAAATATTTAAATATTAAAGTTGCTTACAGTGCAAATAAAAGTTGTACATAAATCTGAGAATAAATTTATTATATAAGAATTTTATTTATTTCATATATACAATATATACAATGTATTTATAAATAATATAGGCCTATATATATACATGATTTATTAAATGTTATGTAATCACATGATAATAATCATTGTATTATAATTTATTATGTATATTATAATGTCTTTATAAATGACATATATATCATTTATAAATACATTGTAACATACAAGAATATTTTTTATTTCATGTGCAAAAGATTTATGTGTAAATCATGTAAGGCCTACAAAATTTTTAATTTACACGTGGTTATGTGATATTAATATAAAATAATTATTTTATGATAAATAACTATTCTTTACCATCTATTTTTGTTTTTTATGAAGTTTCGATAAGCCAACCTGAATACTAATCAAAATAACATTTCTTATATTTAATTATTTATTCACATTTATGAATTATATGTATTTATGTGAGATATTTTCATAATATTGATAATTAATAATTATTAAAAGTAATAAATCACTCACATCTTAAATATGAATTTATTGATCAGTATGAAATTCATTTTTTGAAAGTTTATAGAATGAATAATTCTATCATTCCAAAAATATAATATAATTATTAAATACATTATAATTTTAAATTTAATTATTTTTTGTATTGGTGTGTGTAAATAAATAAAATATCTAATTTTCAATGGCCAATCTAGCAAGGTATAGGCGATGCAAAGCATTAAATACCAATTAGTTAACATCTTGGCAAGGAAGAATAATAATTTTCAAATAGTTTATACTCTTATATAATAGATTTGAATGTTTATGTTATGTATGTTTTTATACATAATTTAATAAAAATATAAATAATTTTTATACCGGGACTAATGACACTTTTGTTCCATTACTGCTAATTTTTTTGTCAGTGGTATCAAACATTCACATGTACTGTACAGTACATATTGTTGTCTTTCAACGTTAGATATTTTAGCATATTGTGTTGAAAGACAATAATTGTTGATTGATTTTTTTCTTAAATCCATAATTCATCAACTATTGGTTGGTTGAGGCGATTAAGGCATCAAGAACATTCGGGATCGAATTCTAATGGTCGAAAAACCCAGAAATTTTTTGGAGGTGGTCTGTCTCGAATGTATTGATCCTTATCCCTCACAATCCACGAATTATGAGGGACAAGGATCGACCGAATCCATGAGCCTAAAAAGCTCTCTTAATGTCCAAAGTGCGGAAAGAATTTAATTAAAAAAAAGCATATTACACACTCGTGAAATCTTTGGCCCCTTAAAAATAATCATATCTTGTTCCTTAAAGGCCCACCAGAATCAAGCCACACTAGGCTGATTATTTTTAATCAATCCAGGCTGTACGATTAATTATAACATTACATATCGTGCAAAAATATTAATTCGATTATAGGTAGTTCATAATAGGAGCGCGCTCTCCTTTTCTGATCTACTTATAACAAACCAACAAGCCAATTAAAAGATTTTAAACACGTCACAAGCTGATACAATATACGAATATTCGGCGCACCTTTTAATCCAAACCGAATTACGGAGGAAATTTTACAATTCCACGTGTGTGGTAAAGACTTGTCTACATTACCTTGCTTGGTGATTCTTCTA
Source organism: Centruroides sculpturatus (assembly GCF_000671375.1). Taxonomy (NCBI): domain Eukaryota; kingdom Metazoa; phylum Arthropoda; class Arachnida; order Scorpiones; family Buthidae; genus Centruroides; species Centruroides sculpturatus. The sequence continues at coordinate 95,740 of NW_019384679.1, forward strand.
TGTAATTTTTACTTCATTTTACTTAGGGACTATCCATAAATGACGTCCACACTGAAAGAGAGGGAGGATGTTATACACCAGTCCACATTTAATACGTTTTAATTTTTTCAGTCTAGAGACATGACATAGATTTGTGGTCTATTGCTGAGATATTACGTGATCTCGATTGGTCGGTAAAACTGTTTATGAGGCAAGACTTGCTGACCTCTATCCGGGCTGTGTAAATATATATATATTTAAAGTATTTACTTTATTTAAATTTAATTTTAATTAATGGAGTACCATACAACCATTATATTTTTTCTCTATTTTTAAAAATTACATTCTATTTTGAGTCCCCTAAATTAAAAAATCCGATTCAGCGCATCCCCTAATTACATGGCCCTGTTCATAATTTATAAATTACTAATCCTATAGACATCAGAATGCTATATAATACTGAAACTTAAGGGAGAAATGGCGCATAATAAATATCAATGAAAACGAGAACTGATAATTGATGATAAATTGTATAAACATATGAAGTTAAAAAAATGCATACGGTACTTATATTAATAAATCCAAAAACTTTATATTAATAGAACTATCTATTATAAATATAACTTTTAAAGTATTAACAGTGTTAATAGATTAAATATTTAGATTGTTTTTCTTTTTTATTTACATTCATACTAAAAGTAACTTTATAAATTATTCTACAAAATCAGAGAAAGATAAAAAAATAAAAGATTTATAATGTTCTGAGTAGATCATAAGATGATGAAAAGTATCAATATATTATTTTTTTTCTAATTAGAAAAATACAAGTACTGTATATTTTCGAATTGGCACAAAACATTCAAAAATGATGAATCGCTGATTCTTGTGATTACATCAATATTTCTGCATATCAATAAATTCAGATCTGTATACAAATATTGATAGAAAGCGATAACGTTAATCGAAGTAGACGGTTCGAAATGATATATTGAGAGTGTCGTTCTAAATTTCCATTTCTTTCGAACTTTTTCTATTCGTGAAACTAAGAATTTTCTCGGCCCTTTTATTTTGGCACCTATTTTTTCCTGGTTTTATCTTTATTTCTTATTTATACTAATTGACTTAATTGTGAGCCAATCCTTTTAGCAGACATTTTGAAATAGTCTTATCTGAAAGAAATCCAATCCAGTTTTTTTGTCAGTTTACCATTTTGAATTTTTATAAAAATATATTGTCAAAATATAATTTGATATTTTCGAAGAAATAGAATAACATAAATTTGAACTATTTTTAATTATTATTCCATTAAATTTTTTCTCAGTTCCTAAATTATTGACTGTAGCACTTCATAATACTATTATATACTATGTTAGTTACGAGTACATCGAGTACATCGTAACTAACATAGAATATTGTTACTTTTTGTTACGAATGAAACAAACGTTTAAATGTTAAAATATGCGTCTTTTTGCATGGCATTAATCCATTTACATTATAATTCTTATTAATAACTCGAATACATTTAAATTCCAAGATATCAACGCATACTACATTACATTACAGATTTTTTCCTCTTAGAGGAGAGAGTCCGATTCTCAATGAATAAATGCCGTAACAGATACGAATGGCAACGAACCCCAATATAAATTATATATATATAATCTATCATACAATTTTTATTTAAATACATGTTTGTAATGCTCAACGTAACGTCAATGGGTCAGAAGTCATTTTTAAAGCTCTTCGAATAATAAAACGAGAGGGAAAAGTTCAAAAATTGAGTTTAGAATATTGGTTTGTCCATAGACTAGTTAAACGACACTAATTGTATGCAGTTGAAATGTGGCTTTCAGAGGTCTCGATGGTATCAGGTGGAATTGTTTTTTTTTTAATATTAAACGTATATAATTTTGTGTTTTTAATATATAAACATAATATTTATGCTTAATATTATACAATTAAAATCTTACATTAGAATTTAATTTAAATAAAATTCAAATATAATTTCGCCAGATGACGGTGATATCGCTGCTTCAAACACTATTTCGCAGTCAGTTTTATCTGATTCTGTCTAGTCTGACGGCTTATCAGGCTAAACGATAAAATTTGACGAGACAATCTTCGTGTGAAATTTTGGCTTTTGTCACATTTTGATTGGTTCCTGGAGTTAAAAAAAACCTCTGGTGTATGTATTGGGGGTCAGAAACAAACAGATATACAGCCATACACTACAGTGTTATTCAGAATAATTACAATATTAACAATCGAAGACAAATGTTAAAGTTGTGTATCAGTGTTACATATTGAATAACTTTAATAGCTATTTTTGAAAAATGTGATATGATGTTTCATTAATAAAGTAATCTAACATTGAATCCAGTTTTTATTAATAAAAAAAAAATTGTAGTGTGATTTATTTTTAAAAATTCATATACATATGTTGAAAAATATCTCTTAGAATTTAACTTAAATTGTTACTTTTAGATTTAATTTTACTTTACATATAGTTCGGCCAGGCCAAAAATGTAGGCGAACAAGTGATGAAGTACAAGATCCGATATATCCGGGTCAAACCACTCACGAAAATTTTAGGATCCGACCCGGATTAAATGGTTTAATTAATTGCATCTACATTTATATTTTTTCTATAATTCATATTTTTCTAAGAAATATTTTTCAATATATATGAATTTATTAATATTTTCAGGGAAAAATAGGGATATAGTAGATTATTTTGAATGCAAAATTTATCATAGAAAATTTATCAATGAAATTATTTATTTTATCAACAAAGATAACAAAGTTATTAAATGGTATACGTAAATTCTTACATTAATCATATGTTGAAATGTGGTTATTCTGGATCTCATATCATTTACATAAAATCGATTTTGATGATAAAGTATTCACATTCTTTAATGGAATTAAAGTATGTTATTTTGAATGCAAAATTTATCATAGAAAATTTATCAATGAAATTATTTATTTTATCAACAAAGATAACAAAGTTATTAAATGGTATACGTAAATTCTTACATTAATCATATGTTGAAATGTGGTTATTCTGGATCTCATATCATTTACATAAAATCGATTTTGATGATAAAGTATTCACATTCAATTAAAAATATTTTTCCTTTTATTTTTTACTTAATATAAAAATAAAATTTATAAAATAGATTAATGACTATTATATATCTGCAATGCTATCTACCTGAAAATTAATTTTAAGGAAAAAAACTTGATAAAGTCAAAATTTGATTATTATTCATATCAAGTGATATTCTTTCAGGCATATTTAATTTACAAGCTACTTAGTAACACTCAGACTACACCGTATGTTATTAAATTTAGCTTATACAGCATTTTTTTTATATTGTTATCTAGCGAATCTTATAGATTCTCTTTCTTTAAAGTAGTTTAATCCATTTTAGGCTCTTCATTCTCCAACTTCTTTATTACTATTTATTTTTTCTAATTAAATAATTCCATTTTAATATATATTCCGTATTATAATGCTTTTTTTTACTACATAATTAGAGTTTAAAATTTTTTAAATAAAAATTTTAGTGTCATTTTGTAAAAATTTTTCATAGAAACTATTTCCTGAAAAAATAATTCGGTGAAATAAAAGAAAAATGACTACATTTCTTGAAAATAAATAATATATTATATTTAAAATTTACATTAATAATTTTAAAGTGCTTTATTAAATAAAATAACAAAAGAAATAAAAAGAATTAAAGAAAAATTTATACAAATGGAGGAGTCTGAAAAGGGCAGGGCTGTGGAGTCGCGTAAAAATCTACCGACTCCAACTCCGACTCCGACTTTTCCTTACCATCCGACTCCGACTCCGATTCCACAGCCCTGGAAAAGGGGCAAAAAGACCAAAAGATGTATATATACAGTAAGTGTCAAAATCCTCCCAAAGAACTCGGGAGACTGTTTTAAAGAACTGGAAAATGTTGCAAAACACATTTATTACGAAAAACTTTATATTTATTTGTATACTTATATGTTTACGTATATAATTATAATATAATTACCAGAACAACGTAATTATTTTATTAATAATAGTAACATACAAAGAACATATGCATTGGAAGGATTTTGATGCAGACAAAAATCTATATCATTTTTGTGAGAAAAGTACACTTCAATAATCAGTATAGCCTCCTTTAGCCTTTAAAGCCTTCCTAATGAGATCAAGCATAGAATTAACATTGCACAATTGCAGGAATATTATTATTTTGTTCCACCCATCCTGTACACGTTTCCATAATTGGTGATGTTTTCAGGCGGAGTTGCATAGTCAGATAAGCGACGTTTAAGAAGGGACCAGATGTGTTCGATCGGGTTGAGATCAGGCGATTGAGGCGGCCACTCGAGAAGGTTAATGCTTTGATCCTGAAGCCACGACATTGCCCTCCTGGATATATGTTTTTGATCATTATCTTGCTGATAAATGAAAGAGCTCCTATCAATGTGGCAAAAATCAACAGATTATAACAAATAACGCTATCCATTATATTAGGAGAATTATATTCCAGGCCCAAAATATATAATACAGCCCCAGACCATAAGACTACTACCACCAAATTTCAATGTTTTATGTACTTTTCGCTCAGTTTTAGACTTCCTCGATGTATTCCATACCAATTGTCGCCCATCTAAATCAACTCTATTCATTTTGGATTCACCTGACCATAAATTCTCTTCAAATCTTCTAAGATCCAGTCTTTATAGCATTTGGCAAAATTAAGACGTTTCTGTTTATGTAACTAGGTAAGTTTAGGATTCTTGAGCTTTCAAATTGTTACGTTTTAGCCATCTGTGGATAGTTGAAGTACTCACTTCTATTCCTAACTCATGTTTCAATTCCCTCTTTACTTGTGATGATGTATCGCAAGGTCCACTCGTTATCAAACGTTTGTGTTTTGGCGCTCAACGTTTTCTTTCTGCCAGCTCTTAAATTTACGTAATATGGTATCTCACTATTTTTATTCTGAATACACTCGAACGCCCAACACCAACTTCTAATGCTGTTTTCTTAACAGAAAAACTTTTCTTCAGCAGGTCCACAATACGTACAGTACGTCCTACTCTCTTCTCACTGGAAAGCTTCTTCATTATGATACATATCAATCAGCAGCTCATTTGTATAATTATACACTAATATCTCGTTAATATGCATAAAATTACATTGTTTAATGTTGATGTTATAACAAATTATTTATGCCTCAAAATCCTTTCAATGCAACAAGCAGAACTTATACACCATAGATATTTTTTTTAAATATGAAAATTATTTAAATTTTTGCTATTATGTGAATATTGTATTAATCTTACAGATGATTTATTTCATTTTTCTTTTACTTTCGCGTATCGAAAATTTTTGCTATTTTTCTATAGTAGGTACGAACTTAGGGAGGATTTTGACGTTTACTGTATGTATAAAATCATTACTGTATTTGGTTTTTTCCATTGGGTAAATTAACTTCATATCGTTAAATTTAAAAATTGGGAAGTCATTTTGTTTCATCTTTCTACTCACTTTGTTTTACTTGTAGTAATCAATGAATAATAGTTAATAGTAGGCTATATAAGTAATAATAGTTTACGTAGTATTAAAGAAAAAGACAGAATAATGCTACTGTAAATTATAATGTACGAAAAGAATTTGAAAATACTAAATTAATTTAATTTGAAAATACTAAATTAAATGAGATGTTAAATGGGAAATGGGAACCTCTTAAGAAATTGGACTGAAGAGAGGGATAAATACCCGAAATACATATCCTTAAATAAAAGAATTCGTTTCGTTGAGTGTGGCCGGGGAAAAAAATACTACTACTAAGTTCCATTGAATAATGGAAAGTCAATAAATTTAATACCCATGAAATTTTTATCTGATTAATCTATTTTTTCCAATAGGTTGTTCAAATGTAAACATACTTGCCAATAAAACAACCCCGTAACTAGCATCTGCTTTTGGGAAGTGTTTAAATATAAATTATTAATTATGGTAACTAAAATATTTAATATACTAACTAAACATATAGAGTTTAATCGTATGATCCTATAAATTTGATATAAGGCAACTTCATAAAAGTAATTTATCCTGTGATAAAGAAAAAAATATTTATACTTTTATATAATACTATTAATAATATAATTACTGCATATTAAACGTTTATGTGTAAAAATAAAGCTTAAATTATATAAAATATGTTAAATTATGCTATAGAAGAAATTACAAATTTTACTTAAGTGAACTTTCGTATTAACTATTGTTAATATTAAACGTTTAATATGAATGAATAAATTATAAATATATTCTTAAATTAACGTTTTATTTCACTGTTGACAAACATTATTTTTTTATTAACAAAAATCACTCCTTAATTTCGGATAATTATTCTATATGACAAGAAACATAAGTGATGCTTATGAATACATAATAAATTTAAATATGAATCAGTATAAAATTATTTAACAGATTATAAATGTTAAAATTTATATTATTCTAAATAAATAATTGTAATTATACTTATCAGGGAATCCTACTTGTTTGGGCAAAATATAAGTAGCTCTTACTAAATATTATTGTTTCTTTTCTTCTAAAAAATGTCTTTAAATACAAACTTTATGCGATTACTCTAGTTATTCATGTTATTTCAAATCCGCTATCAAATTTGATTAAATATTTAGCATTGAACTTGAATTTATAAATATATCTTGATTTCATATACTTGTCTATCGATCCAATGTTTTAAAATATTTACAAATAGGAAATAATTTAAGTGTTGATAATGGCATCAATCGATATTTCATAATATAATTTCTTTTTAAATAATTATTACTTTAAAACATTTTCTAATTTATTGGTTGTAATGTAATTATATAATCCGATTACCTATTTATCAATGACATTTATGCCTATGGCATTTTTCCGTCTCGAAAAGATACCAAAAAATTGTCGTTTCTCAATACAAGGTATAAATAAAATCATTTATTTAAATATTATACAATACTTGATGACTAATTAATTGCTAGCAAGAAAAAGAAAATCATCATTAAATGTATTCCGCGAAACGCCAAAGATCAATTCTCGAATATCTGTCCACATGAAAGCAAAAGAAAAATGCTATAATTGATCCTCAAAAAAGGAAATAAATCGAATTTTTAAATTAATACAATGATTTTTTTTATTTAACAAAATTAATGTATAATAATTAAAGAAATTAAGCATTTCGTGTAATATATAACGGCTTATTACCACACACTGTAAAACAAAACAGCTGAATGCTTCCACATTTCTATATGTTATAATTTTTCGATGAATTTTTTAATAAAAAAAGTACCGTTTTAATAAAATATATTTATTAAAAAAGGTGAATAAATTAGCTAGGCACTTAAAGAAATGGCAAACTTTAACATATGGCCACGATATTGAAACATATATATATATATTTTAATGTTGTACCTGACTAAACCGAAATTACAGTCGTCTCCCCTATAACACTATTGATAATTTCATTTTATATGAATTCCATGTTGTACGAGTCACTTAGATTTTACAAATACGTGTGCTGGGCTTTGAATGGCTCACGTATTTGTAAAATCTAAGTGACTCGTACAACATGGAATTCATATAAAACGGAATTATCAAGTGTTATAGGGGGTCGACTGTACTCTATATCAAAGAAATTTTAACCAAACATATTTAAGAATGTCTCTGCACTATTAAATATACAGTTGTTACAAACTAATACCTTTTAATTGTGTGATCCAGATGTGTAGGCGTGAATATTAAATATAAAGTCATTCGTACTAAATTAACATATTAAAAAATATGAACTAATAAATTCTATTAAATATAATTATACATATCAATAATACTATTACATATACAGTAAATATTAATATAAGGAGAATATTTTAAAAATTTTAATGGACTGAAGCGATTTCCTATAAAATTTATTATTATTGTTCGAATAAACAGATGAAACATGAATGACTTATTGAACACTTATTGTTTGCAATGAGAAAAATAAAATAAGATAAAATACATTTATCATACTGTTAACGGTTTATTTATTATCAGTAATTTTTAAATAAAAAATTAATTGTGTCAAAATTTCTGACGATATAGTTGTTAGTCATGTAATGAGAATAATATTCACCAGAGCGTGACCTGTTTTAGTTTTTATAAATCATTTAAATTTATAATAATAATAGTTCATTACAAATTCTAAACTTTAATTGTTAATAAACTGTTCCGTTTATTATTTCAACAGGTTTTTGTTTAAATATATACATATATATATAGCCTATACCATATTCTTTCACTATACTTTGTAATTGGCAGCTGACGATGTAACTTCGATTGGAATTAAAATAGGTAGCTACATATTTAAATAAAAATGACTATCCAAGAAATGTTAGCAAACATTCAACAGAATTTAACGTTTTTTTTTTTCTTTTCTTTCATTAAAGAAAAAAATTGTTTTATCGGTTTCTGTTTAAAGATGCGGAAACAATTGTGACATGATGAATAGCCTAGAGTATCTTGCATTAATTAATCAATCAATAATTACGCAAATAATTAGTTGCTAATGACATTTTTCAAATTAAAACTTTAAATGTGTTAAAGAATTTAAAATTATATTAAAAATTTTCACTATTATGATATCCTTTATTGGGCTAGATGGCCTAGCTAGATGGCAGCCTGCCATCTGGGAGACCCGAAATCGAATCTGGATGGGTAGAAAAATCCAAGAAAATTTTCGGGGTGGTCTGTTCAGATATGTCTTGGTTTTTTTGGTTTTGGTCTCACCATTTTATTAAATCAAAAATCTTTATGAATTTAAGTCTGCCTGCGGATATTAATTTAAGTCTGCCTGGGAATTTAAGCTGTCCCATTATCGCGGATCACAGGTTGAGAAACGCTAATGTAGGCTATATCGGTAAATAATTGTATGCTAGATACTACGAGGGTTTAGATCCACTACCACCTAGGCAGACTAGGCGCTAAGCAAACTCACGCTACCACATAGATCGGACGGCCGAGCAGTCAAGGTGGCAGCCTACTGCTCTGGGAGACCCTGGATGGAATCCGGACGGGTCGAAAAATCCCCAGGAATTTTCCGGAGTGGTCCGAGATACGTCAGGCCTCGTCCCTCACCACCCGCCCCCCCATTTGTGGGTCTGGCCGAACCCATAAGAGATCTGCTAAAAAGAGGCCCTCTTAGTGCCCAGAGAGTGGAAATAGTTTTAAAAAAATAGTGGAAATAGTTTTAAAAAAAGCACGAGTGCATGTTGGCCAAAAGTATGACATCAATTCTGATACTAATGTAAACTAATTAGTTAAAGTATTAATATGACAATTTCTTATAAAAATATATATGTAATTAGTTACGAAAAATTTTAATTTGCATGGTTTTAACTATGCAATGCTGTAAAAGGAGATATTTGTATAATGAGGCAGGAAAGAAGGACATTTTGTTCTGAATGCATCTTAAGAAAGAAACATTTTTGAATTTAAAAGAAATTGTATCTATAAAATATACTCGATTCAGTCAAAAAGAAACCGGAATTATTTTGTTAAAAATAAAGCATTCCTGCTGGGAAAACAGATTTAGTGGATATGCAGTATGCAGGAGCGTTGGCTATTAATATTTTGCTTACATTAGCAGAGCGCTACTGCAAAGCAATGAGATAAAAACTAGTCCAGAAAATGGTGTCCATCAGTGCGAGCCCGTCTAAGGAAGGGCAGCATTCAGTCATAGAATTTTTGGCGTTAGAGAAAGTTAAACCCGATAAAATTCGTTGCCGATTGGTAACTGTTTGACAAGAATGCGTTGTCAAAAGTGCAAGTCTTCGAATGGGCTGAGAGGTATCGTGCATGATAACAATAGGTACTGAACAACTCGCACAGTGGCAAACCAAAATGAGCCATCACCGACGCTAATATTGCTGCTGCAAATACCTTCATCGGAGTAACCGGTCCATCATTGTCTATGAAGTCGCCTACAATTTGCAGATTAGCCATGACTCGGTATATTCAATAATGCACGATGTGCTTAACTATAGAAATCGGACGATGACTGCGAGAGGACAAAGTAACCAAGCCATATTTTTATGAAAAGGAAAAAAAAAATTGTGAAGTGATGGGATACTTGTCTTAAACACGGGGATAATATTTTGAAAAATATTAAATATTGTACTTAAAAATAATTCCAGTTTCTTTTTGACTGAACCAAGTGTTTTTACATAAATTTTATTATACAATTATGTATACTGATATATATATATATTTATGCGTAATCTTTTAGGAAGAAAAAATTTCTAATTTCTAATGAAATATAGGCTACTATTTGCAATAGAATTAAAAAGTACCAAACTGTTACTTCACCTATCCTATAAGTGAAATATTTCATAGAAAAAAAATCTTAAGTATATATTTTAATTTATATTTTGTACACACGCTCATAAACGTTTATCACGAAATAAAATTTCATTTACCTGCAGATCTGCTTTTTTTCTTACCAAACACGTTGACGTCTTAATTAACTATCTGATAATTTGCAGAATTTAGAATTCATATATGTACAGTACATACATATACAACATTACATCACAATTTCGTCACGTTACGTATGACCCAATCATTATAATTCATATAGATGTATCTGTTGACATAAAATAAATTCTTGTCATTAATTAAACGTATAAAGTTAAGAATTGTGATAAAATTTGGCCTTTAACCCAAATAAATTTTATATCATTTTTAAAGTAAAATGAATAAATTTAGAGGTAGTACTATAGATTTAAAAGTATTTAAATATTATTATTATTATTATTGAATAATTTACTTATACATATAAAACACAAAAGCAAATAACTTAAATAAGATGATTTTGTAAAATTTACTTACTAAATTTTATAAGAGAATCCGAAATAAACCGATAGGATTTAGAGATAATACAAGAAAATTGTAGTGAAATGTTGCTGAACTTTAAATACAATACAGTAACCTATATTTCTGTACTAATTTCTCATATACTAAATGATAATTTTTATTTAAAAATTAATTTCTTCATTACAAGATTTTTTTCTATTATTAATTGATAAACTAATCTATGTTAAAAAAATATAATAATGAAAAAATTGAACTGATTTATAGGAAATCCATTTTATAAATACCATTGTTTTTATCACTTACTCCCAACTCAACTTTACCAATCACCATCCCCTCAAAAGCTCAAATAACATCACATTATGACAATTTAAGTTTAACAAATATATGACATTTTAAGATTTTATATTTCCCAAAATAAATTTAATAATTACATATATGATTAAAAATAATGATTTCGTTTCTAATGAATTTGAAAAATTAACTTGCTAATATATTAACTATAAATATATCAAATGCGACAAGGAAATTTTTTTTTTCAAATTAAAAATCTAAATAACTAATTAAGAAATTCTCTTTCGTGTTTATAAGATATATAATAAAAATGTTTTAATCTACATATTTGTTGTCTCTGATTTAAGGAAAATTTTTTTTAGTTTTTATGAAATATGAATTAGTAATTTGCGAAGTAATTGCGAATCTAATTATAAATAACTTTAAAAGTAAGCACGATTTCGTTTCCTTCTGGGGCTATCTTTATAACAATGCTAGTTCATTTAAAACGTTTAAAACAGTTACAATAACACGCATTGAATAATAAGCTTACATTCCTTCTTTTAGAAATGCAATTGTACCCATCTATTAAATGTGGAATGAATCTTGAGAAACCAGAAATGGAAATCACAAGTTGGATATTTTTTTTTAAATGAAATTTTAAATATAAAAAAGTAAAAATTATTTTGGCATGCTTTATTAATAATATACAAAGTAATATACAATATGTATAATACATGAAAATCAAATTTTAATTTTTGTTTTCTTCAATTTTTCAAAATTTTCTATTAATTTCTTTAAATCTAGCGTAGAAGATTGAAATTATTGCAACCTGTTTTGGGACATTGTTGAGAGCAACAATTTACTTACACGTTATTATTAATTAATTTATTATTAATTCATTTTGGACACTAAAATTAACTCGAAAAATTAATAAATGCTTTTAAAATTATTCTTAATAAATTAACTTTTAATAATTGATTATTAAAAATTAAATATATTAAAATCAAATGAATTCGCCTGATCAATCGCGACTTATGGAAATATTGAAACACGTTACACATTCGTCTTTCACAGATATTCTGAACAGATTATTTTTATTTATGTTTTTGTTTCAGGCACCTACTAACCTAACCTCCGGCCGGCCAATGTCGCCAGATGCCTTCTCCTTTTCCCCATACCCTTCCCCGAAAATCCCTATATTTTCCACACATTGTTTAGCACAGCATTACGCTACATTTTTCTACTTGCGGCACACCCATGACTCCAAGGCACACCAAAATGTTATTCCCCTCAAAACGTATAATATGATACTATTAATATAAATACGTAATGCCACTAACCTATTACTATTATTATTATTAAACAGACGTGAACACCTGTGAGCGATTTTATTTTACATATAATTTCTTAAAATACATAAAAATGAGTGGCTTGTAATAAAGAATAAACAAATATAATCTTATTTCATCAGTGCTGCGGCAGAGAATGAAATATTAATACAAGCATAAGAAACACAAAAACTGTGATAAAAATATATAAATAAAATTTGAAATTAACAGAATATGTAAAAGTTCACGTCACACCTTACACCGTGTGACGGCACACCGATTGCGGAACACTGGTTTAGAAAATGCCGACTAAATCCACATATAAACTAAAATATTTCTAATTGACATTAAACAAAATAATATTGTCTTTCATGTTAAATAGAAAAGAGTGTAATAAGGAAAAAGAATCGATACTTAAATCATATATAATATTTTAATTTTGATATTTTAGAAAAGTATGAATAAAGCATAGCTTGAAAGTTTTGCGCCCATTGATGGCTTGCTCCCTAGGCGGTCGCCTAGTTTGCCTAAATGGTAGCGCCGGCCCTGCCGATGAATGAATCTGAATTATTCCGGATGAAAATATTTTTGATTAAACTACGATATAATAGCCATTACAGTACAGTGCTTAAAATAATCCTACTTGCCCATTGATAGAATCTGAATTTTTATTGAAGCGAAAATTAAAAGTGTTAGATGACCAGAACGAGTCTATTGTTAAAGGAAAAGTATGATGTACAGGGGCTAAGAACTTAAAAAAGTTTTAAGAAAAAAAAATAGACAATCTTTGTAAAGAATGTATAAAACAAAACCTAAAAATGAAATAGGAAGGAATGTGAATATTGAAAAAGCATAGAAAAGAATAGCCAATTACACCAATGAAATAAATGACAAAATTTATTCAGAAAGAAGAAAATTCATTGATTCAATAAATAGAAAAGATGTTTATGATATTTTGATTGGTAAATGATGTTATAATTATATAAAAGTTACATTTCACAAATAAATTTAATGTTTGTCTACCATGAGAGACACTTTGTATATTTTTGTTTTAACAAAAAATAATGCACGATTTAAAATTCTAACAATATTTCAAGAATCAAGTAATATCATCATTATTATAATTTTCTCCATATCTTTTCAAACATAAATGGAATTAAGCAAATATATTAATGTGCATATTTATCTTAAATAACATACTACTATAAATTAATAATTAAACAAATTCTAGTTAACTATGCAAACTCCATAACCAGAAAACTTTATCATCATGAATAATAATTGCATATTATATACCAATAGTATAGCCAGAAATTTAGCAAAGGGTGTGTGACTAAAACAAGTATCAAATCTTGAATAAAACTTCAAAGCAAAATCACAGATTGTGTTAAATATGTTATTGTTTATGAATTGTTTATAGCAACTGAATCAAGAATATAAATAATAATCACATGAAATCATTGAACAAATCACACATGCAGATTTGAGTCATTTGTTTCATAAGAGTATAAAAGAAAAAAAATCATATTTTATTACTTTACTAAATATTTAAAAAGTACAGGTTATATGGTTTAAATGTATACTTTTGCAGCAACTGGCTTTAGTTTACTTTTACACTTACACTTAGGGCCTAAACAAATTTCAATTGTTAAAAAAAGTGGATAATGATAACAGAGGGTGAAATTGCTCTCTTGCATTTCCCTGTACCAATTATTTATTAACTTTCATTGCAGAGAATTCCTCATTTTTAATGTTACCATTTTTGAAAATTTATTATAAAGTATTTTGATTTCTTAACAGTAAGCTGTTAACCATGCCACATGAAATTTTTACTGTAAATAAAGCATTAAAGATTACAATTTACAAATTGTCTTTGAAATTTTTTAAATAAAATAATATATAATTGAATGCCTTAATTACAAATTTGGTTGAGGATAAACTGTAAAAACTGAATCATACTATAATTTAATAACCAGTAAAATTTCCTGCATGTATGGTTACTTAGATGCTATATTTTGGACTTTTCTGATCATAAAATATATCTAAACTATATTTCTGCATATATAATCTTTGAAAAAATTGGATTAAATAATTTTTAAAATATTTTAATGATATTTAGTAATAAGTGGATAATTATTAACAGATGGGGAAGGTTTATGCACCAACTAGTTTTGGAACTTCTTAAAATGTTTATTTAACATTTATAAGTGGAATTTAACATATAATTACTTGTATTTCTATTTTTGGGAGCCTGAAAGAGGATTTGCCATGGCACCCCTTGTCATGTATTCTTTTTTATGTCAATAAATATTATTATTAGTATTGTATTTAGGATCCCTTAATCTTTGACCTTAAGTACTTTGTAGGGTGGTAACTTGACCTACAAATAACAAATAAAATCATTATTTGAGCAGAATTTACAATTATACAAATTTTTTAACATTGAAACAAAAAATTAAAAAATCAAATAACCAATAAAATGAAAATCATTTAGAAACTTACAGTCTATATACCTAACAATAAAAAAAAACACCTATACATGTACTGTATAGATTGCTTATACTAGTCCCATTATAAAACTTTAATATTAGCTATATTATTTTACAGTATACTGAAGTTTTTTTAATCTGTTATTAGCAATTACCAGTGTTATTATTTATGTAATCTATTATAAATTTTTTTACAATTAAAACTGTGCTGTGTTTAGTTGTGTATAATACAAATGTATATTTGAAGATTTTTCTATTAAAACTCCAAATCTGTTTTATATTGTTCTGTTATAAAAACGAATTTAAATTATAATTGAATATTAAAACATTTTAAATCCATTTTATTAAACTTAATAAAATTAAAACATTAAAAAAAAAAAAAAGAAAAACGAGATCTTCGCTCGCGTATAGCTTGTAAGCTAAAATAATTGAAACGTCACACGTAGACGTCGATCTGCCCCCTATCGTCAATATTTTCGTTCGTTTAAAAATTTAATACGTAACGACGATAATGTTATTTATCGACTATTACATTATTTATAGTTTAATTTACTTAAAAATAATATAATTATTTTTTAAAAAAACTATAACATTTAACGGTTTTTTATGGGAGCCAATGTAAAGGCAGACGATCGTACGCACAACAAGGCAGACGACATTTGCATTTCGGAAGAACCTCTGCGAGTCGCAAACGTGTGTTTTGGAATCTATAAATATATATTTTAATATGTAATTTTTAATATTAGTGTTTCATTAAGTTATTCATTTAGCAGAAGGCGATGGACGAAGCTCATTTAGATCTGGATGTCCATGTTGGAGTCACTCTTCGGTCACTTCTCGAAAATAGAGAATTACTCAATCCTCCAGGTAAGTATTAAATCAGTTTTTTTTTTTTTTTAAAGTACTTTCCATTATTAATGTATAGGCGCAGTACAATGTAGTTAGCTATTTATTATACATTTGAACATTAATTAATGTTTAGTGTTAGGATCAATGGAATTAATTCGAGGTTACATTGATAAATTCACAATAATGGATTAAAAAAAAAATAATTCATTTTATCTTATCAAATTGTTATGCATGTGAATAATTTATAAACAGCGTATGGAGAATTGAACGTAACTTAAGTTTCATGTGTTTCTTCCTATTGGTTTGAGATATACTGTGATATTTATGAAAAATAAATTCATCAATTTCCCATAATCAAGAAAATGACACGTGTTATTTTGATTCTTAATTATTTGCTTATTTAAATAGAATAATAATCTAATTAAATAGATTTTTTTTTTTCTATTTGACCCGTGTCCTTTAAAAGATGGGTATATTCGATTCGAATATTAGAATGGATTACGAAACTTTCTGTCGTTCAGATTACTTGCAAATGAACTGAATCATTTATCAAAAATGGTAAACAAAAGAATAGCTTGCTGGTGGATGGATGTAAGAAAATGAAAAAAATAAAATAGTTATGGTTATCGTTTTATAAACTCGAGAATATTTCTTTATTGTAGGTTGAATGTTGATAACTGATTGAACAATAAAATTAATATTTTTTTTTTTCTTTAACAATTTTGGAATTGACATTATTAAATTATTCAAAAAGTAAGTAGAGTTTAAATTTATTTAAAATAATGTGTAACCTTTTTTTTTTCTTATAGAATAATTTTATTTTTTTCTTTAAAAAGTCTTGTCTCCTATTTTAGTTAGAAGGAATTCAGTTTATGCAACACTTCTTTAGAAAATCAAATCATATTTATATTATAGAAAATTTTATCATTTTTAAGATTCCACTCCAAAAACAATATTACGTTATCGGTTTTATTCTTGAAAAAATTATATAAACTCAGTCTTTTCCAGTTTCATAAATGCAAAATAATACAAATTACTACACATTTTAAAAATATTTTACAGTTCTAGCAGTACGTTTATTATAAACAAGAAAATGTGGATGACTTCTGATTTACTTGAAGCCAAACTGAGGCATTAAAACAATAATTATTATTATTAATTGAAATTTCTTAATCTTGTTTCTTATAAATTACTGTCTAGCTCATGTTTGAAAGAATAGAGAACCTATCATTATGTAAACTCATACTAATATGTTTGTATAATCATATTGCATAATTAATCTCTCTCTTATTGTTTGCTCAATAATCTGTAGTCAGTGACTTTATCTAAGACAGTGGACATCTGTAGAATATTACTATCATATTTTCATGCAAATAAAACATGCTCTTATATATGAAAATTGCTTGCTTTCATATTTTTGAAACACACTGTTGCATTGCTTATAAGAGCAAACCTTGCATATTAGAGCAGCCTTTCTATGTGCCAACTTGTTTTGTCTTATAAAAGCACCGTACTGCTGTGTTAATGCAAATTAAATGTAAATGTACTGATACAATAACTACTCAGTGACATCTCTGTGGTAACCATTATTATTAAAAATAAAAATCAAAAATAAAAGAATTGCTGATACTATAAAATTTTTTAAAGAGTTGAGTTTTTTAGTTTGTGGAATATATTACTGATTTTTTTCCTTCTATAAGAATATGCAGAAATTTATTTCATTTTTTACAGTAGACCCCCCTATAACGCTTAGATATGTTCCACGCTAACCGAAAATTACGTTGTAGGAATGAGCCAATCGCAGCCCGATAGGTGGGAACTTTACGGACTAAGGCTGTTCGAAAGGTTTTCTTCTATAAAATTAACCGATTCTAGACTAATTCCACTCAACATTTCCAAAATACGTATAATTTTTTGGGAATAATCTGTATAAACTATGCTATAAACAAAAAATTGTAGGATTACTTACACCGTTCGACTACGCCGTTGCTTAAAGCTGGTTTTCATCGCGGAACAGCACGCGAAACGACGGCCGCAATTTCTGATAACGAATTTTTGGCGGAAAAATAACTTGACCTTTGGAGACATCATTAATATAAATAATTTTTATGGCCGTTGAATAAGAAGTGTTTCTTTCACAAGAAATGTATAAAATTAGTGCTGTATTAGACTTACGGTACCTAATTTACATACTGTGCAGACGATAATAAACTCAACTTACTAGCCTAAAATCTCCGTAGCGTGTTGCCAGGCGGCAGAAAGCATATATATAATTATAATAAAGTTACAATAAATTAAGTTAATATATAATTATATATACAGTACCTAATTTATATATAATTAATATATAATTATATGTACAGTACCTAATTTATATATAATTTATATATAATACTAAACAGACGATAGCAAACTCAATTTAGCCGCTCCGTAGCGTGGCGCAGGGTCGGAGGAAAGTAGTTCGGCTGCTCATCCACTATTGGTCCAGACTCTATCAATCTTGTCGCGAAACGACGTTATAGGAGGTACGTTATACGAAAGTTGTTACAATTTTTTCGCTACGTTATAGGAATTGTCGTTATAGGAACGTACATTATAGGGGGGTCGACTGTACTAATAAATAGAAAAATCTCAAAGGATAATTGATATCTACCCCAAAAATTAATAAATATACATAAAAACAATGACAACAATTACATAAAATTAAAAATTGTACAATGCATTTTTACATTTTAATTTAAAACAAAAAAATTAAGAAATAAAAAATCATCAAAATTATTTAAATTTTGAGAAATACAGTAAAAAAAAATCTTTGAGATACACTCAAATGAAAAAATGGAGTGAATACACAAGATAAAAATTTGTAGGTTTTTCAAAGGGATATGTAAAAAAAGCTGATAATAAAAAATATAAAACAAAGTGAGCAATCAAAATATTTGATATGCCCAGAATATGAAGGAAAACCTAATGTAATCCTAGCAAAGCTAGGATTTTGTGTATACAGTAACTTGCATAATTTATTAAAAGATAAATTTTATCAGGAGCTCTAGCAATTTTATCCAAAAGAGAAGTTGCAGCATAATCCAAATAGATAATTCGTAATCTATGCAAGATTGAAAATTAGTAAAAACAATAGCTTTTAATGCACTTTTAGATGAGATAGATTTACAAAAACTCTTTAATATTCAATCTATAGCCAGAGATTTAAATAATTTATCAATATAATAAGTTTAATATCAAAGATTGTTGAATGATGTAACATAATTAATAGGAGTGGAGTCAATGTAAAAAGTAGATAAGGAAGGATTGCAAATTAAAATTATACAGTTTTTTGTATATTAATCCTGAGATTAGCAGATTCAAATAGATTTTTCGGCAAGCAAATATCAAATTTGTAGATCTTCAGATTGGAACATATTGACTTAATATTGTCAGCATTGATTATCTTGGATCAAGAAAGACTTCCAAGAAATTTTCTTTGAAAACTTAAGATTGGAACTCCAGAAGGTCTTGGATTAGAGAAGAAAGAATCAGTTATTCTATTAAAGTTGTTTAAAAAGGACTAAGAACATACTAAATATGCAATATATGTCATATTTTTACAGGTAACCCCTGTATAACATGGCATTTCTATAGCACGGATTCACTCTAACACGGTTCGAGAATTGGGTAAAACCCTCGTACAACATGAAATGTACAGTAATAGAAACTATTAAAAGCAAACTTTATCTAATTTGAAATTAGGAAAATCCCCATACAACAGTTCAATAAATGTGATAAAGCTTTTAAGTGCGAAAGATACCTCATTTGACATTTTTCATTCAAGTGCATATGCACTTGAATGAAAAATGTCATTTTCCTGCATAATTTTCGTGAACTATTAGTACTTCAGTATGTAAATTTTCTTTTTCTGCCTTCTGTTAATACATGTGGTCCTTCTGGAAATTTGTTTCAGTGTTGCCAGATCTTGGCACTTCTGCTTTTGTGTTGCCAGATGTTTTTCCCTTATTCCATACTTGCTTTATTCTTCATAAGTGCTTAGCACCATATAAGGAAATTTATAAAGATCTTTTAACTAAGAGCAAGCAATCTAAAATAACATATTTATTGCAAAAGGTAGAGCATGGATCTGAAGATAATGCAGAAAAATGCTCAGAGGATAAGGATATCTTGCCAAAAAGAAAATGCCCTCAGTTAATAGTGCTTAGTGATGACAAAGAAAACATTGTTTAATTTATATTAATACATATCACTTCTTAAGAAAATTTTAATAAAGATATTTATCTTAATTATGAAAATATAATAGCATGTTTTTTAATTTTTGGAACCTAACCCCACTTTTCGTACTAGTTCTTTGTTTCGTATAACACAGATTCGCATAACACAGCAATTTTTTGGAACATAACCCCCATATAACACGGGAGTTATCTGTATATATCTAATGAATTTTCTCACTGTAAACCTGCATGCAAGTTTTCAGTTATAATAGATATAACTTTTTTAAACATTTTAATTGCAATTTTAAATTTCAAATAAATCAAAACATAAAAAATTAAATTAGACTGCATATCATTTAAATGTGATATTACTATTATTTTATTTAATAAACATAAAAATTCTATAAAGAAATGTATAATTTTAATGTGTTAAAATGGGCACTACTTTAACATATGAAATAAATTCTTGTATTGACAAAGTTGTATGGAAGGGATAATTGAAATGCTGCTTTACATAATTTCTGATTTATCAATTAAATGTGCTTTGAATATTTTAACAAGGAATTATTAGACAAACTGGCTATAAAATGAAATAATAACAGCTTTTACAAAATTCCTTTTTTATTTCTTTATTATAATAGACTACAGTTTTGGAAGTTTTGTTTTTTCAGATTTGGTGGCAATGTAAGTTTGATTACAACAACTTTCTAAGTATGTAGCATGTCTGAAAAGTAAAGATACAGTTCATATAAGCAGAAAGCTAGTGTTTTAGTGCAGTCAATTTGACCTTGAATCTTTTGTGCTCTTTTTGCAGTTTTTCATTGCTATGCTGAGTCTGGTTATTCAAGTAGCATGTGTTTAGAATGGCTGTAGTGATTCAGAATCCCACCAAATGTGAAGTGTATTTTGTCATTTTTTCTCAGTGCAAAAGATGAGTGCCCAGTGGATGTTTACAAACAAATTGTTTCCATTTATGGGAACATTATGAATCAACAGAATGTAAGAAGCATTCTGTGCATTTTCTGGAGGCAGGACTGATTATCATGATGAATACAGGAGTGGTTGGCTATCCAAAAAACTGAGGTGGTAGCAATTTGTGCAAATCATCATCTCACAATAAGAGAATTGTATGAAGTCATCATTCCAGAAGTGTCTTAAGTCCATGCTTCAATATTCTCTTCTAAATTAGTAATGAATTATGAATTTTTAAAATTATTAAAGTATCTATAGCAAATATTTAAGAATTGCTGAATCTCCCAATTATAAGCAAATGTTTATTTACTTGAGTTTTGCATGAAGAAACTGAGACTGTAAGATTAGATATAGGAAATTGTGTGCATACTTAGTACCCAAAATGTTAATGGACGAACACAAAATGAAATGGATGGGCTTTGCATCTATCTTTCTTACATAGTATGCAGATGCAGAAGATGAGTTTTTCGACCACATTGTGACAGATGATGAAATTTGGATTTACCATCATACTCCTGAATCTAAGCAACAATCGCTGCAATGGCACCATTTCCCAAAATCCAAGAAATTCAAAACTTCAATTTCAGCAAAAAAAAACATGGCTTCTGTTTTTTAGGACAGAAAAAGCATTCTTTTGATTAACTTTAATTGTGTTGCCAGGCGGCATAATGCTGCTGCATATTGCCAAGCCTTGCAATACCTTCGACAGCCATTCAAAACAAACAGGAATGTTGACAACTGGTATCCTCCTACTTCATGATAATGCTCAGGCTCACACAGCATTTGTCACCAAAATGCTTCTTGAACATTTCAAGTGGAAAATTTTTGACTATTAGCCGTACAACCCAGACCTTGCTCTCAGCAACTTACACTTGTTTCTTTATATGAAGAAACATCTTGTATGACAGCACTTCCACAATGATGATGAGATCAAAAATGAAGTTGAAATGTGGTTCTGACAGCTAGTGGTAGAATTCTGACTCTGGAATAATGAAGCTAGTACCTAGACTTAACAAGTGTTTGGACAATGGTGGCAGTTATATAGAAAAATAATACATATATCAGTAAATAAGGCATAGTGGACATTGATCAAATAAAAATGTTTTGAATGAATATTAGCTGTTGTATCTTTATTTTTTGGACACACCTCATAGTTAAGGGAGAATTAAGTAATATTATTAAGCAATTTAAATAAATTACTAAGTAGTTAATTGTAAGTTAAATTTGTAGCTGATATTGATACAACTAGTTGTATATTACTTTTTTTCTAGAAACCATTAAAGCTGTTTAATATTAAATACCAATATTAATTTAATACCATAATTAAAGAAATTTAAAGTAGCACAAGTTTAGTATTTTGAAATATAAATGATCAAATTAGATATACAATAAACAATTAATATATGAAAAAAGGTTTAAAATATCAATCATCCTATAGCAATAGTGATTATACAAATGACCATTTATGATGTAACAAAAAATTTGTTGTTATACTGTTAATCATTGAATGATGATACAATATATTAAAAATTAACAAATTAAATTCATTGGTGTGTTTTAATATATTTTTTATACACTATTAGTCGTTCATATAATCAATTAATTAAATCAGGGTGATCTCTTGTACAGTTTATATACCACATTTAACTATTGTGGTTTATTTTTGGAAGAATATTTATAACTAGTTATACCCAGTAAAATATTTGCTGTAAAAAATTGTTGTTAAATTACAAATAAATATTGAAAATAAAGCAACTAAATTTATTTGCATAAAATTTATAAGAATTTTTGCTTTGACACTGTTTTATTTGAAAGTAATAAAACAGTTATTGGTTCTCTGATCAAAATTTAATTTACAATAATCTTTCCAGTAATAAAATATAAAATTAAAAAATATTTGAAAATCATTGAAAGAATTTTAATTGAGATTTTATACTGGGGGCAAGTTCAATAACCAGTACGTCAGGAAGGAGCACCATTACAGTGAAAGCAAAGTTGGACATATTTTTGTTTCTAATTATTTTAAATGAAATCAAACAGCATAACAGATACAACAGGGCTTGTGTACATTAAATAAGCTTCAAAATAATGTATTAAACATAAATGAAATTCATTTGCAAGTACCTTAATAGATTGAAAATTTATTAAAGTATATGCATATGAATTACATTAGCTTAGTTCATTCTGTATATACAGATGTCTTCAAAATGTAATCAATTTAAAATTTCATGGTGATATAGTTTAATGAATTTAAATGAAACTAAGCAAAAACTTCCAAAATTGATTATTTTATTTCTTAGAAAATCTGCATAGACTGTTAATTATATTCGTATTGAAAATGAATATTCGGATGAAATATTATTAAACAGAAGTCAAATAGTTGATTTTGGGATTTTTCTCAATTTGCTATTAAGAAAATAGAATTTCTTAAAAATAAGAATCTGAAAAAGTATTCTGTAATTGAGAATTTTTAAGATTTTAAGACATGGAATTTCTAATACTGAACTGTACAGTCAGAACACTTTTCCAGAAAAGGATTGGACTGGTTGTCTGATGAATGTTTTTGACTCAATTTATAAGTCTGCCTCAGCTCAAGACATTAAATTCTTATCATTCATCTTTTTTTTTCTGTTTTACAGATATGTTAAATTTATGAAATGTGAAAGAACACAAAATATTTCATATTTGAGGTATTTTTTAATAATTCTTCAAAAAATTTCTTGAAGATGCAGTAGAGAAACACAACATATATAACACAATATATTTTTCTTTATTCTAAGAATTTAAGAAAGATAAAGCCAATTAAGTTGATATAATATTTAAAGAAATAATTTTCAAAGATGGCTTTATGGTCTTTATTCAGTAAAGAGTTCACTAGAATTGTTTTATAAATTAAATGAATGATAAAATAAATCCACAGCTCTCCAAATAAAGTTTTGTGATTTTCAAATAATCTCTATATTAAAGCCCAGAGAGATAAATTCTTTGACGATTATAGAAATCTTGTATGAGAAAAATAATGATTCTTAGTGTTTTGAAAAGTCTCTTTATACTTACATTTGAACACACATTTCTTAAATAATATTTTTATTAACTATTAAAGTAATATTAAACAATATTAAAATTGATCAATTCTATAATCAGATATTGATTTTATAATTCATCATTTATATCACATATATCAGATTATCTTCAATATAACTAACTATAAGAATTGATTTTGAAAAGTTTATTTTTAAAAACTTTCCTTTCATTCCTCTAATTAATGTGTTTTTTAGAATTTTTAATTCTTTCAATGATTATAATTAGATTTTATAATTCTTATTTAAATTTCATTTTAGTAATTCAATAAATTTTTATTAGCAGCGACTTCTGTAAGACTGTCTAAAAAACTTGACATTAACTGATAGTTGATCTTAATTAGTATTATACAGTTTTAGCCTTATTGTGTAGATATGGTATTATTAAACTATATATTTTAATGTAAAACTGTATTTTCTGTTTTCAGGTAAATCTTTGTTAATTTTGTACTTTTCAGCTTTGCTCTCTTTGGTTGATATCTAAAGGAATATTTAACAAATTAGCTTTTGAGATTTTAAAAGTAAAAATCCTTAGTGTAATTGTACAATATGAAAAGCAGGTATTTTCATGTAATATGCATCTGCCAGATAAATCTTTTTAAACCACCTGAAAAATCCTAAAAGGATTAAAGCTAAATTTGCTACTATTTTAGTGAAACTTTATGAAAATAATAGTATTTCTGGCAGATAAACAGGAGGGATGATGACATTGGCAAGTTTGCATATTGGTATCTTCCATTACACTTATTGCTCTCTAAATAATATAATGTTGAACATTATAGATAACATTTGTGTAATTCTTGTTATAAAATACAGTATTATGTTCTGAAAACAAGAATGTTGATGATCAATTGCTATTGACTACTATTTGTTGGCTTAATATTGTCATATTTCATAAATTTCTTTACTGAATCAAGCACATTATAATGTGATCTTAAAATTTAAAACTAAAAATACAAATATACAATATAATTATTATATTTAATGTATTTTATGTTCAGAGTACAACCACCCTTCTTCTATAGTCCCAGCAAAAAATTAGATTTAACACCATATGTTTGTAGCATATGGTATTAAATCTGGTAGTAAAATATAAAAGGTATGGTTGTACACTGAACTTCATGTTCCAGTTGTGCATCTATAAGTTTTAGGTGTTTAATCTGCAATTTGAAAAAAAGTCAGACCTATAAATTTCCACTGTTGTTCATCTTTTTTCCTTAATCTCTAGAATGATGTTAGATACACAAAATCAAGACTAGATATAGAAAGTTTAGCAGCAGTAGGCCTTGATTGACTATATATGAAACTTCCAATGCAAACTGGAAGTCACATTATTTCAGTTCAAAAATTTTCCTTTGAAAGGAGTTAGATGACTGGCACAACTCCATTGCTAATGGAAAAGTATGATGTACAGGGGGCAAGACACTACAGTATTAATTTGAGGTGGAGAGCATATTTTAAATAAATTAAAAATATGATAAAAAATTGCAGCTCGGCATTGTGACGATGTTACAATAAATAATTGCTCATTGTACTAAGGTAAAAATGCAAATACATCTTGAAATAATATAGAATGACCATTCCTCCAAAATTCATTTTCATCATTTGAAATATCCTTGCAAGTATTATTAAACAATTTATGAGTCTGTATAAAAAACTTGAAATCTTCTTATTCCTAAATGCCTTGTTTGATAAAGTGACATTAGTGTTTTGCTATATCTTATTGACTTCATTATATGTAAATGACTTCTGTAATTGGCTATAAAGTGTGCTTATAATTGGATATTTGCTTATGTCTGTTCATAAGGTTATAACAAAGTATTTTATAATAAAATATACCAATGTGCAAACTCTCTACTAACTAATGTTGCTCAGTACACTATGTATATACTTTGTACTACATAGATTGAAGAAAAATTGACAGTAATCATTACTGAATTTATCTTAAGCAGAATTTAGTGTATAGTGTAGTATAGGCTCCTGTTGGGATATCAAAAACTGGTGATGGTGATACTGATAGCTGACACTAATGACAGTCCACTATATACTTAATGCTATGTTTAATCAAAGAAATCTTCTAGTTTGCATTTGTTGTATTAATCTGAATGTCTTCAAGCTGTAAAATGTTGAATCACCTAATGCTACAGTATAAATATTTAAAAATATACAGTGATAATCTGTCTTAAAACAATTGGCGAAATCCGAAACTGACAAAATCCGAGGCAATTATTTCCATATGAATCAATGTAAATCCAATTAATTCATTCTAGACACTCCAAAATACATACTAAAAATACATTTTATAGAGAATAAATATAGTGTTTAATACTAAAAATGATAAGAAATTAATATAAAATAAATATAAAAGATTTTTCGAGTTAAAGAAGGAAATAATTGAAAATCGACCTTCTTTAACTTGATTGTGTTCCTGGCCTTCTTCAAAGGTCTGCTTGCTCTGGAAACTTTCTTTGGCCCCATGATGGAGCTAAAACGAAAGGAAAGAAATGGAATTGTTTGGCTATACATGCAGGGTAATGCTCACACAAGAAACAACGCCATACTGAGCAGAAAACACACGTGGGTTGCACTTTGTTTTCACAAAATTAGCAGCGAGGTCACATGGGCACGCAGACGAAAACCGAGACAAATTTTTTGTGAAAAAAATTGACGAAAACCGAAACCAACAAAAACCAAGGTATTACTGTAAGCAGATTTTCATACTATATGTAAAACTAGTTCAAAAGTTGAGTCAAGTATGATGATCAAAACTGAGATCTGAAGTGAACTGAGTTTAAAAATCTATAAACCATTCTAAAAAAAAAATGATCATGAAAGGAATAATTGTTCAGAAGTGATCTTTAATAAAGCTTATCATTACATAATTCAAAGTATAGTTATTTTAAATTGATATGTTCTGTTTGATTTGAAAAATCCAAATTTATTTATTTTTCATAATTCCTGATAGTTATGAAACAATTTTTGAAAATATTTAAAAATTGCAAAAAACTTAATTTAATTTTTTATAGTTTATATTTAATGTATTTTATGTTCAGAGTACAACCACCCTTCTTCTATAGTCCCAGCAAAAAATTAGATTTAACACCATATGTTTGTAGCATATGGTATTAAATCTGGTAGTAAAATATAAAAGGTATGGTTGTACACTGAACTTCATGTTCCAGTTGTGCATCTATAAGTTTTAGGTGTTTAATCTGCAATTTGAAAAAAAGTCAGACCTATAAATTTCCACTGTTGTTCATCTTTTTTCCTTAATCTCTAGAATGATGTTAGATACACAAAATCAAGACTAGATATAGAAAGTTTAGCAGCAGTAGGCCTTGATTGACTATATATGAAACTTCCAATGCAAACTGGATGTCACATTATTTCAGTTCAAAAATTTTCCTTTGAAAGGAGTTAGATGACTGGCACAACTCCATTGCTAATGGAAAAGTATGATGTACAGGGGGCAAGACACTACAGTATTAATTTGAGGTGGAGAGCATATTTTAAATAAATTAAAAATATGATAAAAAATTGCAGCTCGGCATTGTGACGATGTTACAATAAATAATTGCTCATTGTACTAAGGTAAAAATGCAAATACATCTTGAAATAATATAGAATGACCATTCCTCCAAAATTCATTTTCATCATTTGAAATATCCTTGCAAGTATTATTAAACAATTTATGAGTCTGTATAAAAAACTTGAAATCTTCTTATTCCTAAATGCCTTGTTTGATAAAGTGACATTAGTGTTTTGCTATATCTTATTGACTTCATTATATGTAAATGACTTCTGTAATTGGCTATAAAGTGTGCTTATAATTGGATATTTGCTTATGTCTGTTCATAAGGTTATAACAAAGTATTTTATAATAAAATATACCAATGTGCAAACTCTCTACTAACTAATGTTGCTCAGTACACTATGTATATACTTTGTACTACATNAGGTATTTTTATTCTTTACAAAATATTAAAAAATTTTTAAAAATATAGATTTAAAATAATCTATTTATGTAAGAATTCTGTTTCAATAAGCAAGCACTTGCAATTTTGTGTGTCACATTAGTCATGCAATATGTGTGTGTTATACATGTTTCAAAAAGATTTGGTGCTTTTTATGGTTGCCAGAGTTTTACAAGCTAAATGTGCTTTGAGTTATTTTCCAAGACTGGGATGTATGTTTCTTTGAGGAGGTCATTGTCACCTGGAATGACCTACCTAGACATGTTGCAGATGTAGCTGATGCCTTAACTGGAAGAAGAGTAGTCTGCAAATTTCATTTTTAGCACAGTGAGACACTACCTCATTATTATATGCAGGTACGAGCTTACCTGAATGACATTCTTTCAGAAATGTGGATTGACCATGCTGGAAACAACTCTGCACTCTCCTTAAAATTAAAAATTAGTTTCTCCTTGTAATTTCTTCCTTTGAAACTACTTGAAAGATTTTTGTATTTGTGCTACCATTTCACTATGGTTTGAATGAATTGAAGAATCAAGTAAGTTAGGCATTGGCTACTGTCACATCAGATATATGTTCTCCAATTCTTCTCAAACATCTGTGTGTTTTTGAGAAGAATTGGATTATCAGTTAGATATTTGCTCTGTGACCAGTAGTGTCATATTGAGTCTTTGTAATGACAGCAAAAACATTTGTCTTTCTTTCTGTGGTTTCATGTTGCAAATATCCATAATTGTCCAGAAATCAATTTTTGAAAACTATCAAATCTTTTTGAAATCTTCTCTATTTACTTGGAATATTTTTATATTTCAAAGCTACAGTACAGTGGGTGATCTGTTAACAAACACAATCCATTCCAAGGCTGTGTTCGTTAACTGATTATCAATTTATCATAGATTTTTATGGGAATTTGATTAATCCATTCTGGAGACCTCCAAAAATAAAAAATTATATACAGTGGGTGATTGGTTAACGAACAAATCGGATAACGAACACTTTCGCGAAAGATTTTTATGTTTGGACAACAAACACATCAGATAATGAACACCTCACAGAACAAACACAAGAAGTGACTTCTTCAAAACATCTTTAATAGCAGATGTCGGCAGTAATCCTTTTTCAGAAGGAAACATATCTTGCAGAGTTTCTTGGTGTTTTTCTGTTGTCAGATTACTTTCAGATTCCATTATGAGCTCTTCAATATTCTTTATTTCTCAGATGTGATTTTTGTTACTCCTTTAGCTGCTTGAGTCTTCTTGATTATACTGTATCTTTCCTATATCAGATTGAACTGCGGCCTACTGTAGACCTGTTCAAGCCATACTGCCCAGCAACATCAGACATCTTCTGTCCACTCTCTACCTTTGCTATTATACTCTCACCTTTCAAAAATAAAAACAGATGCAAAATTTAACAAGTGCCCACCCGACAGTCTCGCAAAGATTATAAAAAAAATTATTTGTCAGAAAAATAAAAGGCTGGAATTACAAGGGAAGGTTTCAAAGTTCGGAGGAATACTATCCGATTAGTATATACTGGGTTGAGCATCAATGTTGACCTCTCCTGCACTCCGAAAAGTTTTGAATTGTTGCCTGAAGACAAGAGAAGACCAATCAGTAACCATTATTTTACATCGCTTCTTCTTGTGTTTATTCTGTGAGGTGTTCGTTATCCGATTTGTTTGTAGTCTGAACTGTTCATTAACTGATCACCCACTGTATTGATATAATACAAAAATGCATTATAGAAATTTATATTCTCTAATCGACATAGTGATAAAAAGTTGTTATTAGTAATATGCAGAAATATCCATATCCATTTTTTCCATTGCTATATTGTGTGTAAATAATTCAAATATATAGATAATTCTTAAATATATATACTGTATATAGTGACTCAGTTAACTCAGCATCATTGGAACTGATATGATGCCTGATGCCAGGTTATCAAATATTCTGCCTTATCAGATGGTAGAAGTTTTTTTGATACCATGGACATAATTTTACATATCTTTGCATGTAAAACTGTACAATTGTACAAATCTGTCTTTTATAATTGTCTAACACACTTGTGAGAATCTACAGGGAAAGAGTCTATTTACTTTAGTCACTTATTTGTAAAGTTTGGACTATGTGACCCGCTCACTTTGTCAGCAGAGATGGTGATTTAACTATTTGTCTCCAAGATTGAGATCTTTTTGATATCAGGCTCCTGACACCAGTTAAAGAAAAGGAATTGTTGCACCCCAACTCACAATTATTAATACATTCGAGTGGGAAGGGTTGTGAATTTGTCGATAATGATCAACCTTTAGAATAAATCTGGTTTGAAACCTGTGAAATAAATAACAAAAGTTTAATAATAATAATGAATTGGAGATTACATAAAAAGAACATTAGCATCTTTATCAGAGAATATATGAATAAAAATCAAATAGCTTTATCGATAAACTATGTAACTACATCTCTATTTAACTGAGAGAGAGAGAGTTTACAATAAGTTCTGCATAATACCTCTTTCTGTTGATTCTTTGTTTGTTCGATGTCTTGGGAGAATGGACAAGAATCAGTAAGTGTACATAAAACAAAACTTCTTGACGGGAGATGAGAGAGACGGGAGACGATGAGAAGAGCTGACTGGAGAACTTTGAGGGGAGAGCCCTGAAAACAGGATGTTTACCCTTTTTATCCCCAAATCTCCTCCAGTTGGGAATTAAATTGTTACACATGTGACAGGATCTGAGGGCTGAGTTGCACTACCAGATGTATTATCAATTTGTGAGATAAGAATCTTGTCACGGAAAGTTGACAAGAAGTTCTATTTTCCTCTTTCTATTCATTTCAAAAGTAACAAAATATTTTGTGTTTCATTTTCTTAATTAAATAACTTTTTAAATTGTTAAATAATTGATGTATCTAAATAAATCTCCTTTAAAATGTGGGTAAAATGGTCAGCTGGTCTCCAGACTCTTTCACACCATTTCAATTTTTCCAGTCTATTCCTACTGTTGGTTAGCTTGAAACAAGAACACACTATTCTTCCATTGTGTTTTGTACACTTTTATTGTATATAAATACAGATGAACTCTAAATATGAAAGTACACAAGCAGTAGTACTGTAGCTGTTTCTATGATAATTATTGATTCCAAGTATGCTAAATGTTTCTGCTTCTCATATGAAATCCATGCACTTAATATCTTTGGAAAAATCATGCACAAACTAACTGGTTTTACCAAGCACAGCATCATGTCATCTCTAAAAGTAGAACCCATACTCTTCCAAGAACTGCATGTTTTGAGTTCTTTTACACAAAAATCTTAATTCTGGATATGCTCAGTGCACTGATAACTCCCCAACAATGAGCTCAACATGATGGCTTGTTGGGTTTTCCAGCATATCATATGCTGGATTAATGGAATTTCACTGTATATATTTATAATATACATATACATATATACAGGGTGTAATAGGAAAGATGGTCACAACTTTAAGGGGGATAGAACACGACAAAAGTAACAATTGTCATAATACAATGCATGGTAGAATGTGAAATGTGAATGCAGAAACACAGTACAGGTATACCTCGCCTTACGTCGGTAATTGGTTCCAGGAAAGCGACGTAAGTCGAAAAATGACGTAACTCGAATTTACTTGTCTCCGAATCTACTTGTCACTAGGCTAAACCATAAATTACCAATCCCGGTTCTGTATTTTATTTATTAATGCATTTTTAATAATATATGGTTAATAAAAATCTATTTTAAGCTTACAAACAAATACATTTTAGTTTTTAATATAGTACAGAAAAAGTAATCTAAATTTACGAATGCATGTACTGTAAATACTGTACATACTTGTAAATGTATATATTTTAATATGATTTTATGAGCTTTAAACGCTTTTCTAGTGATATTATGACTTCAATATTTGTGGCAGACAGACGTAAAGTCGAATAAAATGACTTAAACTTGATTTTTATTTTTCCATATACTTTTTGACAAACGACGTATAATCAGGAACGACATAACTCGAAACGACGTAAGTCGAGGTATACCTGTAAGTATGAAGAACATGGAAAACAAAAAATCATTTTAATCACAGATATTTACAAATTTACAAGAAATAATGTTTCATATTTACAGGAATTGTTTGAATGAATGTCCATCAGCTGCAATAAATGCATCACAATGATGATGGAGTGATTGGCATACACCTTGAAAGATACTCAACATGTCAGGTACCAGTATTTCTGCAACAGCAACACTAATTCTGGTGACAAGATCTTCAGGAGAGTTGATGGGCTTTATCGTTTGAAGCTCCATACATGAAATGCATATGTTTTCTCAGCATTTGAATATTGTTGCATTTCTGCCTGCAGCTGTATGACTTCCGAATGATGTATGCAAAACATTGCACTTGCTAGTGAGAAGAGCCCTCTTACAGCAAACCACTTAGCTTCCAACCATGTGTGTTGTATTATGACAATTTTTCTTTTTGCCAATCAATTGTTCTATCACCTTGTGACCATCTTTCTTGTTACACCCTGTGTGTTTGTGTTTAATTAATTAACTAGTTTTATTATCACTTTTTATCATCTGACATACCTGTTATACTTCAACTATTTTTTTCAATATTTTAATTATTTAAACCAAATTAAAGAAAGAATATATAAATGAAACATATCTAATGGAGATTATATGAGACGTTTTATGAATTGCTTCAATTTTTCTCAATTATAATTTTCAGTTGTTTCAGTCCTGATTTATCAGTCAATTCATCTAATGAAATTCTACCATTTGTCATTAATTGATCATATCAATGTGACAAAAAAGAATGTGACAAAAGTTTACTAATATTACCAAAGGACTAATTTAGTGATTTACTTTCTTTGATGAAAAATAATTGGCTGGTAAACATTCATAAAATAAATCTAAGTATTTAATTAATTTTATATAGGCAATATATTTAATTAAATTTCTAATTTGAATGACTAATTTTCCACTATATATATTTTTATTTTATGAATAAAGAATTGAATAATAATATCATAAAGTACTCAGCAAATCACTATACATATAACTAACACCTTATTCTTGCTGAGAGAAATATAATTTATTTGAAACAAACGTTTTCAGCCTGATTCACAGGCCATCCTCAGGTTTAGAACAAATTTGAATTAAAGGAATCAATGGAATACAAAGGATCCGTATAAGTATAAAATTGCAGCTTTCAGAGCTTTAATAAGAAGGGCATTTTTGTATTGTGAAACAGTACAAGACAGAAGGAAAGAAATAAATAGAATAATAAGCGTGGCCAAGATCCTAGGTTACCAAAAAAAGCACAATTCTGGGAATTGTTAGGAAGTATGAAGTGAACATCAAGAAAGGGTCTTTTAAAAATGCTCCCACTGGAATCGTAAAATTTACATATAATGAAAGTATGAATAGAGTTATGAAAGAGATTGCTCACAGAAAAGGTTTGAGGATGCTTATAAAAAGGGCCCCTAATTTATACAAAATCCTCAGGAATGATAAGGATGATATAAAGTCGGAAGAAAAAGCAGGGGTTTATAGAATTCCTTATGAGAACATGCAATTGGGCGTTAAAAAAGACTATATTGGAGTAACCACCAGGAGTTTAGGGCTTAGAATCAAGGAGCGTAGTTATAATATCAGAAAGGGGTCTAATGCAACAATTTTATCCCAAATGATGCAAGCAACAGGATCAGTAGTCAAATGGAATGAGGCAGCCATCATAAAACCTTTATCTTCTCCATCTTTGGCGTTGACAGCGGAAAAGTTGCAGATTTATAGGAGTAAAATAAAAGAAGAATGTTTAAATGCAAGAGATGCAGAAGAAAGTCTTCCCTCTGCATGGAAGTTTATAGTTAAGAAGTTTAATAAGAGCTCTAACCAGTCATAATAGTAGTTTTATTGGATGTGTTAGTAATTGCATTTATTAATAATTTTATGTACAATTTTTATATTTTTTGTTTTAATGTTACTCTGTTGGTTATTTAATATTTTAATTTTATTTTTATCTTATTCTGTTGCTTATTTAATTTTTTAATTTTGAATTTTGTATTCCATTGATGGAATCCTTTAATTCAAATTTGTTCTAAACCTGGGGATGGCCTGTGAATCAGGCTGAAAATGTTTGTTTCAAATAAATTATATTTCTCTCAGCAAGAATAAGGTGTTAGTTATATGAATTGAATAATAATTTGATTTTCATAGTGTTTTTCTTAAAAAATTTTCTTATGTATAAATATTTCCATTAGCTATATAAATAAAAGTTAAATGATATTTTTAATATAAAATAAAGATTTTGTAACTTAAATTATTAGATGAAATAATTTATATTACATTTAAATCTCAGTTTAAATTAATCAAATTACTGTGATTTTTTTAGTTGTTTTTATGATATATTGATACTATTGTTTTCTCAAAATTACATTAAATTGATTAAAAATGCAGTCCAACTTTTATTTCAAGTTAAATTTTATATTTACTATATAGAAAAACAAGTTGGTGAAAATGTAAACAAAAATCAAGAAACAGATCAAAATGGAGTTCCTGTTGAATGTAAGTTTACCCAAGATGATCTTGCTTTAGCTACAATTCCAGGTCATAACAATTTTGATCCAACGCTGCATTCATTTTCGGAAGACGAATTAAAACCTCAACCGATGGTTAAAAAGTCAAAGAAGCGTTTTGTTCCAGATAATTTAAAAGATGAAAAATATTGGATGAGACGACATAAAAATAACATTGCTGCTAAGCGATCTCGTGAAGCAAGACGAGTAAAAGAAAATCAGATAGTTTTGAGAGCTTCCTATTTGGAGAAAGAAAATCACGTATTAAGAGATGAACTTGAAAAGTTGCGAGGTGAAAATAAGATGTTACGTCAATGCCTGAAAAAGTATGAACAATGAAGAATATAAACGTGCTTTGAATAATCAGTGAATCTTTTCGAAGAATGAATATTGATTCCCAGATTTATTTAGTAACATCATTCATATTAATCAGTATGTAGTATTTTTTTTTTCTTTGTAATTTACTAGCTTAGGCTAGGCATACTGATAGAATCAAATGATATTTAGTTTTGGTGATGGAAAATTGCTTTTATAGCTAAAAAGCAATTATTCATTAAATTTAGAAATGCCAATATTGGTATTATAAAAATGCAATAGTGTGAAAATATATTTTACAATCCATTTAATGGTTTTATGTATAAGATATAATTATGCCAAAAATAATTTTATCATTGTTATCTTCTATATTTTCATGTGCCAATAATGTTTTAAAAATTTTGTTGATCAGTTATGATTTAATCATACATATAATTGGATTTAGAGTTAAAATTTAAAGTGGGTAAGATTAACACTTACGGGTTAAACAATTTGAAGTTCTCTGTTTCTAGAGACTATATTTATCTCAAACACATGCATAAAATTTAATCATGTAAAAATATAATGCAAGTAAACAATGATAGATCTTGCTTCATTGAGAAATAATGGATAACAAGATATGAATGCATTGTTTTATAGTGTGTGAAACAGTGTTAATAATTGTTAAATGTTACATAATTCAATATGATAAAGCCTAACATGTCAAATCCTTTTGTACAAAACTTAGTAGTAGCTATAACAACAATATTACCTCACTGTTTAAGGTAATTGCTTAGTGTTTATTATTTTGTTATTGTTTTTATCTATTATGTTGTTATTTCTAATTCTGTTGATACTTCTGGTTGTGTATATCCATTTGGAAGATACACGTATGGGAATATAGTTCAAAGAAGTATCAATTTCTCAAATGTATTAAGTTGAAATTTTGTTTGTGATGTAAGGATGTACTTAACCATCAAATGTTGCTTAGTATTCAGGGAATTGGTATCAGAGCTATTCATTAAGTTTTTAAATTGTATAATTGCTATTTTTAATTCATCAGAATCATCGTAATAATATCCATCATTAGGCTGTAACAAATCTAATACACACAAGGAAAAAACTGTGGCTGTATTCCTGTTGTACGATATATCAAATCATATCATTTAGACTAGCTTTATGCATGCATTTGCCATATTGTGTTAGATATTGTGGTACAATAGCAAAAAATATTTTAAATATCTGTCAAATCTGGTTTATTGACATTGATAATATATAACAACAACTATTATACAATTGTTTTGATGTGTTTTAATGTTGTAATTTGATGTAATCTGTAGTGTATACATTGAAGATGTCTATTGGCATTGTCAAAGTGATGTTTGTTGAAAACAATTTAAGATTGAATATGTTGAAGGTAGAATTGTTATAAAGATTTCACCTGTGCTCATTTAGTATTTTGTGAAGGTGCATTCTGTCGACAATTAAGTGTATTTTTAAAAATTACAAGTATAAAAATACATGAACTGCTCAATTCACTATTTTATTCAAAATTTATTGTCATTAATTCTTTCTTACCAAACCCAAAGGAGACAGAGTGCACACTCATATTTGTCAGAAGAAAATTTAAATCTGGAATTTTTCACACGTACATTGCTGATAAATATTGTATTTTTAAAAAAGAAATATGTATTTTTCCAAAAACAATTGGTGCTTACATAAAGAGATTTCATTTCAACTTTTTGTATATAAATTACAAATTATGAAGAAGTGTAAATAGAAAATTTGTCATGTTTAAAAGAGATATTAGATTTATTGTGTGAAAATCCAAAGGGATCATTTTTCCTACTCACGTGTCTTGTTTAAAGAAATCTGTGCCTGATATTATGAAAACGTCGACTTTTTAGCAGCTGTTTTTCAAATTAGTTAAAAATGCTACTGCCTTTTTTTATTATAGTTATCTTAGATGTTGGAATTAGTTCAGAAAATAGAATGTATTTAAAAATTATACATATATATATCTATATATACTTTTTTGTTAGAAGGAAGAAATTTTATTGTAAACATAAGATTAATTTTTCTAGTCGGATAATTATTTTTTGTTAAATTTAAAAGCAGCTACTTTGTTATTTGAATATTAACTTTAATATTAAAAAAAAATGGTGCTGAATTATTAATTAAATGTTTTTATATCAAGGAAATGTATTCGTAATTTTCCTTGCAAAAAGAAAAAAATTCTAAACACTAAACCTCATATCTATTTGTGAAACCCAATTGAAAACTAGGACACCAATATTTTATATTGATCCTGTAAAATCTATATAAATAATACATATAAAAAAATATTACAAACTATTTTCAGTACTTGTCATATAGAAATATTTATCAGTAGGCTTTAAATGCCTTAGTTGTTGTTTTTTCTTTTTTAATTCTGAAGATTATATATATAAATCCAATCCCACTGTTTTTTGAGGATAGTTATATTTGAAACAGCACAGAATTTAATAATTTTTTTCCAGGTAAAATTTTTTTGCTCAAATATCTGGTTTTTAAGTTCAATAATCCAGAAAACTATCCTCAAATGTGTATAGTTAATAAGTCTAAACTTGATTTTAGCCTTATATTTTTTCTTTTAGTATGTATGTGATTCTTGTTGAGCAAATTTAAATTTCTAAGATTTGTTAAAATGTGATTAAAAGTTTATAGAATGTGCCTATTCAATGTTATCAAAGTTCACATATATGATTTATTTTAACTACTATTCACATTGTGATGTTACAGTGGCCTAAATCTATATATATTATATATATACATACATATATATATATATTATCCAGTAGTTTTAAGATTATTCACACATTATCTGATTAGAGTGTTGTGATAATGCTCTTTATTAATAACAAGGTACAAAATACAATGTATAATGACCAAGCACTCTATAAGAAGGCTGTATTTTTGCACATTTTGAGCACTTGGTGAAATAAAAATTGATTGTTGTAATGTTGAAGTCATTGTTTTTTTTTCTTTCTTATCCAAATAGGAATTCATCCCATTGAGGAAAACAAACACTTGGTTATTTTAGAAAAACCGCTGTAAAATAAATTATAGACTTTGATGGTTCCATTCTTGTTTAAAATCAGGAAGAAAAAAATTAATTTTATCTATACGAGAAAAAATCATACTCACAAACTATCTTTATTAACTCTGTAATAATACTCCACAGCATCCGCTCTTCCTAATAATTCTATGAATTCTTCATCATGAGTAATGATTATCAGCTGAAAGTTTCTTTGATTAGAACGTGACTGAACAATCCTAGTCAAAAAAGTATGCAGTTGAGATTTTTTTGAGTAAATAATTACCATTAAAAATGACTTACTCTGCTAAAGCTTGAGCTAGATGTTCTATGTTTTCTCTGTCAAGATTTGTTGTCGGTTCATCTAGTGCTAGGATACCACAGTTGAGACAAAATGTTTCTGCTAGAGCAAGTCTAATGATGAGAGAGGCTAGAACCTGAAAATTAAGTACCAGAATGCATCAATAAGTGCTTCTTCCATTAATTTTTACACATACTACAAGCAGAAAATAACTCAAATGTGTCTATCTATAAAATAGGTAGATATTAAACATACTCAAAGAAAGTTTTCTTTGTCATAACTAATTTGCATTTACATATGCACAAATATGGTAACACTTGAAAATCATTTCGTGAAGTCTCAAATATTTTTGCTGTTTTCCTTTGCTCAGTGTTGTGCAAACAAATTTTTTAATTTGTTTCTGGAAATGGAAAAATTGCAATAAAGTGATGGTGTCAAAATATATCCATCTTGAAAATTAGAATTCAGAAGTTGATTTTACTCTGTTGCATTTATAGATTTGAAGATATTTCTTACAAAGTGAAGTTCACTTAAATATTAAAAAACTGTTAAAATATTAAAAAACCTGTTATTGTTACAAATTTAGATGTTACAACATACAGGCATACCTTACCAGTATTGTGGATTAGGTTCAAGACCACTGCT
The DNA here is from genome assembly GCF_000671375.1 of Centruroides sculpturatus. Classification (NCBI taxonomy): domain Eukaryota; kingdom Metazoa; phylum Arthropoda; class Arachnida; order Scorpiones; family Buthidae; genus Centruroides; species Centruroides sculpturatus. The sequence continues at coordinate 134,739 of NW_019384679.1, forward strand.
ATAAAATGGAAGAAACATGTGATTCATTTTAAGGTTATATTCAACTTATCAGTGCATATAAAAAAAGGATAATGTAAATATATGCTTTTGGCTAATAGTGCTAGCCTAAAATAATGATGCAAAAGTAATAAAGGGGTTTTCGGGATCTTTATTTTTAGCACTTGCCTTGCTTTTAAATAAACATGAATATATCAAAAATCATTGTTAGCAAAATGCCTTAAACCAAGGTATGCCTGTACAATAAATCAGCGTTTCCTAAGTTAAAGTATTGGAATTTCTGGGAGATTTATGCCGATATCTAAATACTATTTTGGTTGTCACCACTACTGTATATCTATTAAAGTAAAAGTTGTCAGAAAGAAGCATATTTTATTGAAGGAAATAAAGCTATAATTGCATTATAAACTTTTTATTGTTTGTTGTAATTTACTTGCAGCACATGTATTTTCAAAACACCTTTATTGTTTTAAACCCAAACATTAAGGCACTCAAAAGATAGGGAAAAATATAATTTTTAATTAAAATAAATTTCCTATTTATTATTGCTCATTTGTATTACCTCATTAAGTAAATTTTCTAGATAACTGCAAAATTTAAAAATGAACTGGAAAAGACAGATGATAATTTATCTTTTAGCATGCATTTGTTATACAAAATTTCTCTATTTCACCTAACTTTCCTTAAATTATAAGTTAGGCATTCACCATCACATTACACTGCAGATTAATTTGCAAAATGTTTTCTTGATCTGACAATTTTAAACTTGGACTCAGAAAATAGCAACAATCAAAAGTTTTCTACATTCCCAATTTTGTATTCTTTCTTTTGAATAAGCTATTAATGTTATCTATAAATAAAACACCACAAAACTGGAAAATAATATAACCATTCACAGATGCCTTCTGTACTGGTTCTAGCAGGTAGGTTTATTGGATAAAATGAATGTTTTTGATCACTCACTTTCAGAGACCTTTGTCAGGTTATATGTTTTCATAAATCGAATGCAGTTAATCAAACAAATTTATGTGTTTAATTAATCACATTCAATTCATGGAAACATATTGCTAGTGGTCTTAACTTTATTATGATTTTGGCTTCATTATTTTAATTTGCAATTTTTTAATTATTACTGTACAATTTATTAAATTAATGTATGTGATTTCTAGTTTTCCTTGCCAAAAACAATAAATAAAATAAAATAAAATCTAAACAATTAATTCTTGACTTTTCACTTGGAATTAATTCCAATATTAATTTCTTTCTTGTGATACTTGTTTCAATTGTGGAACTGATTCTTCCACAGAACCACAGCATCCCTAGTTATTGGCATATTAAGACAATGTCACATGATGCAAAATTGCATTAATTGGCTACTCCAAAACACGAATAAGGTGCAGACAAAGAGTGAAATGAAGAAATGGCAAACCTGGTGTGTTATTTTATCAATTATACCATGTCCTAAATATAAATCAACAATGGAGATTCCAATACATCTTCAGTAGAAGAAAGAAAAACAACTTACTTTCTGACCGGCACTACATCTTCCTCTCATATCAATTTCAATGTCTCCTTTAATCATGACTACTTTATAGTTATATGTTCGTCTTCTTTCTAATCCAATAAATGCTTGATCATCATCAGCTTTTATTTCAATATAATCAATATCTGAAATATAAACACAGTTTTACTATGAATTTTAATTTGATCATTAAAAATAGAACTTACCATTCCCAGCATAAGTTTTCATCCACAATTCTCTAATTATTTTATTAACTTCACTCATCTTCATAGCATGATATCTCAAAATAGCACGATCTAATGCTATGTAATATTTATTTAGATCATTACAAGTTAATTCTGTTGTCTGAAAAAATTTAAAATGCTTAGCATCATAACAAAATCAAGTTTTTCTATTTTTAACATGAAAAACTCTACCTTAATAAATTAAATTCAATGATTTATACAGTACTTCCGTACATAAAGACAAAACAGACTTAACTACATATTGGGCGGGCATGGTTAATAAAACAATTTAGACTATTCAAAATCAATATGACAATATAATAAAATTCATTTTAAATAATGATATGCTAAAATGGCAATAAATATATAAGTAATTTCTTTGGAGTGGTTAGAGTAAAAGTTCAATAGATAAAACAGAAAAACTGTCTTTTGGAGTTATTCTAATGATTGGACAATAAATAACAACACTATACATTCTTTTGGCATTCCAGAATGCTTGTATTTAATCTTATTTACATTCCATTGCTTGATGATCCCATTAAAATGATGATGAGTAAATTTACTGTACTGAAAGTTTTTGCAATGTTTTGATTATATTGTGCTTTTATTTCTTGTCCAATCATCAAAATAACATTAAAAGAGAGTTTTTCTATTTTATCTATTGAAGTCTTGATGGGCATAACTTTTTCTTTTGTACAGAATAGAAGTCTAATTTTTTAAAAACAGCTAATTATATTTTATTCTTTGATTATAAAATTGCAATAGATTAAGTAAAAAAAATTATATATATAATAATATAAAATATAATTCTTGATATTAGTAATCATGCATTATACAAAAAATAAAAGTAAATATAAATATTAATAAATGTAATTAAAAATAATTGTGAAATTAAAACATCCATTGTTACATCATTTACATTTACAATATGCAACATTTCTCCACATTTAAAATAAATTTATGTTTCATTATATATTTAAGTATTATCTATTTTAAAATGTTTAAAGTAAGTCTGAAATATATACAGTTATATATCAAATATGGTTTTAAAAAATATTTAAACTTTTTCTAAATATTTACAAAAGATATATATTAGTCATGTAATAAACTGCAGTCTAATACAGTATATCTGTATGTTTGTATATACATTAGAATACTACCAAATGAGCTAAGCAGAGCTGAGCTGTAGAACTAGCTCAGCTCTGCTTGAGCTAGTATAGCTCAGGATTTGGATGGTCAGTTCAGCTCTCAGCTGGAGTCCAGAATCAAAGCTCTGTTCTGGTCCATATTCTGAGTTTTTTGTAATTTGAGGATGACCAACTGTCTTTAAAGTTAAATCCGGACAATGTACTTCCTCCACCAAATACAATACACGAAGAGAAGGAAAAGCAATAAAAATTAAAAGCACAGCAGGAATAAAAGTCCAAAAAATCTCAATATCTTGACCTTCAACAATAAACCAATTCAAAAAAGTATTAGTCAAAATACCAGAAACAAAATAAAAAACTAGCACAGTAATCATAACCAAAACTACCATCGAATGATCATGAAAAAACATCAATTGCTCTATTAAAGAAGAAACACTATCCTGAAATGAAAGCATCCCCCATGTTACCATAAACTACTTAATAACAGCTACAAGATGATTATAAGTATGATCCTAAGGAGGAAACCCATGAGATCACTCAGAAAAAAGAAGGCATAAAACTAGCCCCAGAAAACCCACGAGAACTAACAATCCCCTCCCATAAAATACACATAAAAGCCAAAGTAGCAATAAAAGAAACATAAGAACCTAAACTAGAAACCAAATTCCAACAAGAATAAGCATCCGGATAATCAGAGTAACAACGAGGCATCCCTCTCAAACCCAAAAAATGTTGTGGAAAAAAAGTCATATTAACCCCTACAAATATAACAAAAAAATGAGCCCTTAAAGCTCGCTCATTCATACAAACACCCAAAATCACAGAAAACCACAGCCAAAATAGCAAACACAGTCCCCATTGATAACACATAATGAAAGTGAGCAACAACATAATAAGTATCATGTAAAACAATATCCAAAGAAGAATTAGCCAAAATTACACCAGTCAACCCCCACAGTAAAAAAGAAAAATAAAACCCAAAGCCCATAATATAGCAGAACTAAAAACAAAATAAGACCCATGCAAAGTAGCCAACCAACTAAAAATTTTAATACCTGTAGGAACAGCAATAATTATTGTAGCAGCAGTAAAATAAGCCCGAGTATCTACATCTATACCCACAGTAAACATATGATGAGCCCAAACAATAAAACCCAACCCACCAATAGCAACCATAGCATAAACCATACACAAAGAGCCAAAAGGCTCCCTCTTTCCCATATGATGACTAACAATATGCAAAATCATCCCAAATCCTGCAAAATTAAAATATAAACCTCAGGATGCCCAAAAAATCAAAACAAATGTTGATATAAAATAGGATCCCCTCCCCCAGCAGGATCAAAAAAAGAAGTATTAAAATTCTGATCTGTGAACAATATAGTAATAGTCCCAGCCAACACAGGAAGAGACAACAAAAGCAAAACAGCAGTAACTATTACAAATCAAACAAACAAAGGAAGACGATCCAATCCCATACCACTTCTTCGCATATTAATAATAGTAGTAATAAAATTAATAGCCCCTAAAATAGAAGACACACCAGCCAAATGTATAGAAAAAATAGTAAGATCAACTGAACCCCCAACATGAACTAAAGAAGAAGAAAGGGGGGGTAGACTGTTAACCAGTCCCTCTTTCCAATGCCACAGAGGAAAGCAAAAGAAAAAAAAGCAGGAAGAAGCAACCAAAAACTCATATTATTCATTCGAGGAAAAGCCACATCCGGAGCACCCAACATTAAAGGAACCAACCAATTCCCAGACCCACCAATCATAATAGGCATAACTATAAAAAAAAAATCATAACAAAAGCATGAACTGTTACAACCACATTATAAACTTGATCATCCCCAATCAAAGAACCTGGCATCCCAATTTCCCCCCAAACAATTAATCTCAGAGCAGTTCCAACCATAGAAGCCCAAATCCCTAACACCAAATACATAGTACCAATATCCTTATGATTTGTAGAATACAACTATTGCAAGGTTTGTGTGGCCGAAAACCTTAGGCATAAAATTGTAAATTTTACCATGAAAAACTCCTAAACCAAAAAGTTGATTAGTTTAATCAAAACATTAAATTGCAAATTTAAAAATATTATCAACTAAGCATGACTCTCACCAAGCTTTGAAGGCTATTAGTTTTATTAACTTAATGCTTATAAAAGAAAATAGGATAAAAAGCCCCCCAAACAAAGAAATCAATAAACACAGCACATAAACAACCAATCCTCAGCTCAAATTTCCAACATAATAAAATGAAAGCATACTGCTAAACAATGCCCCATAAAAAAACGAAAATAAAAAAAAAATTAACCAAAGAAGAGAGAAAAAAAAAAAGACAAACACATTTTCTCTTAAAAGAAAAATAATCAAATATCATTTAGGGAAAAACCCCAACATAGGAGGAAATCCCCCCATTCTCAACAATAACAAAAAAACAGAAAACTTTACAACAAACAAAGACAATAATAACTGACCCAAACGAACACACCCATTCCACAAAAAAATACTAACCAATATCACACTAAAAAGGAAATAAACAAGATAATACCTCAACCTCAAAGAAAAAGACAAACCCACATCACCCAACATTCATCCCACATGTATAATAGAAGAATAAGCCAAAATCCTCCTCAAAGAAATTTGATTAAACCCCCCAAGTGAACCTATCAAAGCCGAACTAACAACAGGCTGAAAAAGTCCAAAGCCCCCACCAAAAATAGAGGAGCCAACTTTTGTCAAGTTAATAAAATAGCACAAGAAAACCAGCTCATCCCCTCAATAACAGAAGGAAATCACATATGAAATGGTAGACTCAGAGTTCCATCCACTTCAAATTATCAGGACTCTACTGTATATGTTTTGCTAGAAATGATTGTCATTGTTTGTATCATTTTAAAATATTATTCTTTATTACAGTAATACCCCAACTTACGCGAACCCGGAGTTACGCAATTTTCAAATCTCGTCGATTCATCTTTTGTTTGAGCGCCACGCAATTCNAGGACTCTACTGTATATGTTTTGCTAGAAATGATTGTCATTGTTTGTATCATTTTAAAATATTATTCTTTATTACAGTAATACCCCAACTTACGCTACCCCGACTTACGCGAACCCGGAGTTACGCAATTTTCAAATCTCATCGATTCATCTTTTGTTTGAGCGCCACGCAACCCTTGATTACTCACTCCCCCACACTATTGTTCGACTTACATGTTCCGACGTGTTGCGCGGAATCGACACATAGCTACAATTTATGTTGTGTTATTTATTTCTGTGTTTGTTATATCTACGGAGACTCGAGAGATTCTACTATGTCATCCAAACGAAGTAGAACTGATTCTTCTGCATCAAACAAGAAAAGAAAAACTTTATCTTTGGAATGTAAAGTTAACATTGGGTATGTTCGTAAAGTCGAATGAGTTAAGCGAGAATGAAGTCATTGTTATTCCTATTTCGTTAGACTTTTTGAATGATTCGTTACTAACGCGTTTAACTCGTTTGACTTTACGAACGTATCCATTATTAAAGACTTCGATACAAAATGAAAATTTGTGAATTGGCAAAGAAGTTTGATCTACCAGAATTGTCGGTCAGAAAGATTATAAAAGGAAAAGAAAAAATTCTCAAAGCTGTGAAAAATGCTCAATCTTTAAATTCAAGCATCATTCGTAAACGTCACGGTATTATCGCTGAGATGGAAACAATGTTAAAATTATGGCGTAATAATCAAGTAAATGTGAAAAATTGTAAAATAATATAGGCCTAATTTGTTATACATATGTATTATCTAAGATTTTATTAAACATTTTTTTCTAAATTATTGTTTTCTTTAGTCTCTGGCCCCAATTAAAAATTATTTGTATGTATTTATATGCGAAATTATACCNTTTGACCCTCTGGGTTTTTGCATTTTGAGATTCCCAGAACTGAAAAAAGTCAAAAAAAGGGAAAAGATTCCATAGGTATGTATGTATGTATTGGCATCTCTTTCATTTATTATCTCAGAATGGGATAATGATTAAGAAATGAAATTTGGCATGGTAGCATGTGTATATGGGACTTTGATGCTATCAAATTTTTGTAGTTAAAAGTTGGGGTGGGGAGAGCGTGGGCAGTCATGTATCTGAAGAGGAGTTGGACTTAATGAAGATTTTATTCATTATTAACATTTACATTTACATCTTTTATAATACTCATCACTAACCTCAAAATTAAACTTTTTGCCATTTTTTAATAATTAATAATATAAAAAGTTTTTTTATAACAAAATCTCATAATAGATAATGCCATACACAATTTTATTCATTTTGATTAATATTATAAAAACTGTTTTTAAATAAAACCTCATAATAGATATAAAAGTTATGCAACTTGTTGCTGGATTTTTTGTATTTGAATGCTCTCATTTTAATAAAAGATAAATAAAAACATATGTGTATTCATTATTATTACAGATGCAATTTAATTTAAAAAATGGGCTTTGCTGCAACACACTGCAGTTCAGCATTGGTCCAAATTCACAATTCTCCTGTAAAGACCTCAGCTCAGCTCATTTCCAAATAGCAGAGCTGAGTTTTGACTAATTCTAACATATATATTGTATATATACAGAAAATCCTCATTAATTTGAACAGGGATAGTTCATAATCCTGTTAGTTCCTAACTGTATTTTTGTCCAAGCCAGGGGATAGAGATTTACATGTTAAGGAATTTGGTCGGTTTGAAATATGGCTACTTCAAAATTTGAAGTGAAAATTCTGTCTGAACCATGATATGCATATGTTAGTTAACTTGTACATTTAGATCAAAATTTATATTTCTCCATACTGTAAGAGAACAATAGATAAAGAACAACGCTAATCTGGTCAATATGGCTTCACTTTTACATTAACACATTTTCAGGTGTCACCTTATACATGGACTATCTTTTTTTCTCTTATAAAATACAACTGGTTTTCAGGATTGCAAGATTGGGTTACAAGTAACAGATTGAGATACAGTAAGACCCCACTTAATGGTGCCTCGATTAACAATGATTCAATATAACGCGGTCTGCTCAAAGCCTAAAAAAAGCTCAAAATTTATGCTAATTTAAATTATCATGGTATTTCANCTACATTTCAAGGAATTCTGCTTTACTTTTTATAAAACCTATATTGCAACCTGTGGGGTTCTCACCAGACATGTGCATAAATAAACTGCATGTTACCTGCAGTTTATTTATATTATTATTAATTATTAATTACAGAAAATAGAACTCTGTATATGTAGCCATATTCCATTTCCTTAATAACTTACATCACTTACATGGCATTTGGCTTATTGTATAGAAATATGTAAATCTTGGATAATTCAAAACTTGATAATTTGAAGTTGTGATTATTTCATCCCTTGAATTTCAAACTAATGAGGATTTTCTATAAATCAGATTGCTGCTTTAGGTTGAGAAAATCGTTGTAAAGAAACTGTCTTATTTTCTATATATTCAAAAAGTTAAAATCATAAATTTACACATTCAAAAACACTAGTTGTAAAGTAAAATTATTAATGTGCAATTTCTTGTGTACAAATAAATTCAAGGACTTATCACTTTTACAGTGTTTTTATACTATAATTTTTCAAATAAACAAAAACCTTTACTAACAAGCAGAAAGTTTTTGGTTTTCTGTCAGGTTATTGTGTGTTAATATTTGTCAAAAACAACTCTAAAATGTCAAATTTCTTTTTAAAATAAATTAAGAGAAATTTTTATTATGTAAGTTAGATGAAACTAATTTTTTTATGATTATTTATTAATGAAATTAATATTCTGCTTAAATGAAACTAGGTTTAAATACACTAAAAAGGAAATAACTAAAAAAATTTAATTTTTAATTTTAACCATATTAAATACAAAAATATAAGTATTCTAAAATAAATTAATAAAAAAAATTTAATGGTATACATTATACATAGAACCATTTCAACTTTGTCTTCTTTTATTGCATCTATTATGGCATATGGCCAAGTGTATATACAGTACTAAGGATTCAAATCTCAGATAATTTGAACCTGAATTATATAAGAAATTAATAGAAATAAAAATACTATGAAATAGTTAATTACTGTAATTTGAAAAGTTTTACATGGGAATAACTCCAAAGTTAAGTTTTACTAGAATAACTGAAAAGTATATTTAAACTACTGAATACCTCTCAGAATTGTTCTCATTAATACATATTTAAGAAAATTTAATCTTATTTTAAAATATTTAATTGATAAATTTCCATATATTGTATTTACTCGCATAAAAGACAAGGTTTTTATTCATTTTTCACTGCTTCAAAAATGTAGGTCATCCCATATGCGTGAGCAAAGGATTCTTTTCGTTTTTGCAATAATTTTTGTGAATTTGTGTATTCGTATTTTTTACCAGATCCTCACGTTCTGGTGTTTAAAAAAAGAAAAGTATTTTATCTGGATCGTTTCAATAGTTCTTGTGTATTGTCAAGAATAAAGATGAATAGCAATAGGAAAAGCAAAGCTTTTGAATTGAATTCCAAAATTACACAGGAGCCCGATATAACTTTTAATTCATCTTAGCTGTGAAAAATNTGCATTATCCATCAGGAGGTGTTGTGTGCCAAATCGGGATTTTCAGAATTGAATGATTTAATGTCAGTTATAATAAAAATTGTGAATTTTATAGCTGCTAGACCCCTTCACAAACGAGAATTTTCTGCACTTTTACAGGAAGTTGATTCATCCTACAGTAGACTACTGATGTTCAATAATGTGAGATGGCTGAGTCGAGGTAAAGTACTTGAGTGATTTGTGGAGTGCTTTGAAGAAATTAAAGTATTTATTAAGAATAAGGATCTGGCAAACTTTCCTCAGATCAATGATCATAAGTGGGTCAGCAATTTAATGTTTTTTACAGATCTCTTCGTTCATATGAATGAACTGAACTTAAAATTACAAGGTTTTGGCAAAAGTATTGATGTTATGTTTGGATACATCAAATCTTTTGAAAGTAAACTTAAAATTTTTAAGCAAGATATTGTTAGTGAAACTTATAAGTATTTTCTTCGAATAAAAAAATATTTTGAAAAGGCCAATAAAACGAGTGTAATGGAGTCCATACTTATGTACCAGAATATAGTAAACTCGTTAAATTAATTGAAGAGTTCAGCGAAAGATTCAACCAATTTAGGAGCCTAGAACAGACCATTAATATAATTAAGTATCCAGTTGTAGTTGTTTACAGTTCTTTGGAATTAAAAGATTTCCAATGGATGCAAATTAATAATTTAGAGATGCAACTTACAGATTTTCAAAATAGAATTTGGACTTGTGTGTTTCTCGACTTAAGATTGAAACTTGAAAATCTGGAACGAAATCGTTTGAATAATGAAGAAGAGTGCAACTACAAACAAGAAATTTTGAGTGCATGGAACAGAATACCTGACACTTTTAGTAATATAAAAGATCTAGCAATGGCTTTGCTAACCATCTTTTCATGAACATATTTTTGTGAGACTTTGTTCTCAGCATTAAATAATATTAAAAAGAACAAAACAAACCGGCTAACAGATGAAGTTAGTGGCACTTGCTTAGCCTTGAAATGCACCAAGTATAAACCAAACCTGCAATCGAAGAATTAGCAGACAAACTCCAGTACCAAAAAAGTCACCAATTTCTAGTTTTTGTACCATTTATTTATCATTATTATTATTTTTTTCCTAAGTGTGTATTGTTTTTTGTTTTTGTTTATTTTATACATAATATTTAGTTGATTTTTCTTTGTTAAATTGCATTTAAATATATAAAATAAATATCAAAGGTACGTCGACGACGTATTTATTATTTGGAATAATAAACCCAGACATACGCCAATTTATTAGAGATATAAACAGCAATAATTATGGCCTGGAATTAGAACTAGAGTAGCAAAATCAAAAAAGAATACATTTCTTAGATATAGAGGTCGAAGTAGATGAAGAAGGGGTAATCAATACGAAAGTATATAGAAAGCCGACGTAC